>NC_079557.1:3711893-4014923 GCF_015846415.1 Triplophysa dalaica
AGTCCGCTCTGGGGTCTGAATGTGAAAGGTTCCCTCATCTACCAGCAGCGGGTAGCTGAACGTGGCACGAGACAGATCCACCTTACCCAGGGGATTGATGTCCTGTGCCGTGCGATAGTAAAACAGTTGACAGCTCTTCTCCTCGAAGGTGAACCATCGGGTCTTCCAGGATTTCAGGGGTCCACCTTGCTTGCTGAGATAGCCACACAATTTAGGACTGGGAGAAGAAGAACCTCCAGAATTGACGTTGGTGACGTCTGGTTGAACGGCACGGATCTGGGTGTCTTCCTTTTCCCGAACCTGTTCTGGCATGCTCCGAGTCTGTTGGGTCGTTTCCTCAGAACAGACACTCTGATCTGCAAGAGTTACACATATGGCTGGTGGAGGGGATGAACAAGTGTTGGGGAGTGGCTCGTTCTCCATCTGCTTAAAGGAATATCAGTCTATTGATCACACTAATTCAAAGAATAACGATAAGAAATTCGATTTGGTAGGATGTTCAGCTGTTCATGCGCATAAATAATGACACGTTGTTTTAAAAGTGTAGTCCACATTAATACTCTATACATTGTGCCATCAAATTGTGACTAATAGCATATCCATATATGTTAAAAAAAAGAAAGGCACATAAAATGTAATATACATTTATATTAAACAATTATTAATAAATAATTAATTGATATAATCAAACTTACTATAGTAATACTACAGAACAGTACTACAACAAGGTGTTAACTTACATATAAGCACTTCAAAGTTATTTTATTATGATAAAAACAATGTAAACTAAACATTATCTAACGCTTAACAAATCAGCGGTCAATTTACATTAAAATATGGTAATATAGAAACACTGTATTTATATATCTGAACAATTTGTATTAAGTGCAATTTTCTGTTTGTCTTATCTTTTATCTGAAAACGTTCCCCAACTTTTGCTGTACTGTTACACATTCTCAATAAACGTCCCGCGTGCATTCTTCACGCTGCCATAATGAAATACATTGTTTACATAACACATGTGAAATACTACCTTCTGTTAAAGAATAAAGCCAAATTTCTTCAGTCCTGTTTGTCCAGCGCGCACCTCCGACAAAAGTTTGTACGTGAACACTTCCTTGATCAATGATTCATATTTCTTACATTGAGTCCTAAGTGACAGATCAGGGAGAAAAAACACAAGTTGGGGTAGGGCTGTAATAAGTCTTCAGTGGGTGTGACGGAACTTGCAGAAGAAGCCTCCCTATTTCATGACATTGAAACAGAAAACAAAACATGACAACTATCTAAGTTTTTAAAGGCATACATTAGTGACTTAACAGAGCGTTTTTGTGAGTGACTGAATGAACGCTTCAGATGCCGTGTCACGTGCTTTGTGCGTTAAATGTATTCCACAGTCCCTTTAAGGAAAGTCTCTCCTCTCCGGGCAGATATTGCAGTCGTACAAGACCTTGTCCGAGCTACTTGGGTGCGGGGAGGCAGATACCTCTAAAATATCTTACTAATATAAACAAGCGAAGAACATATTTCTAACTGAGATTTAAACTCTCTGAACCCTATTTTGTATTATTATGCTCTGTAAATACAGAATTAACAAGTTCCTCCAGCTATTGCGCAAGCGCTTCACAACGCTCCCCCACATCAACATTTTATACTCTTTGACATCACTTCGCAAAAGGTTCAGTTTTTAATTGATGACAATATTTATTTTGACTAGAAGGCGATTAAGAACGATCGTATATCGCGGTGCACTTTCCCCCATTCATAGTAACACCGCTGCAGCGACTTGTTAACATCTAAGGTCTTTGGTGTGATTTCCTCCGCGACGACAGGGGGCGCTGGTTTTAAAGACAGCGTATAGCGCAACTTGATCTTTGGCGTAGAGTTCAAGCTGCGCTGTCAACAACGTGTGTATGTTGAAAATGTCTGTAGATCAAGTGATCATTTTCTTTATTTAGCTGGAAACAAAGCACACGGCGTGGTAAGTTCCAATGATCGTTGTGTCTTCAAGAAAGAAATATACGTGTATGTACACGTGCACGTTTTAGACATTAATTACCCTTCTTTGTGCCCTGCAAAATAGTAAATTGTAAAATGAGTTGGATATTTTTTCGTGTTCTCCTGTAAAGATCTTGATAATATATGGTTGATTGGACTAAATGGAGTGTCGTTGTACAACATTTGATCAAGGGCACTAGACACAAATAAATGCTATGTGTTGTTCCTGTTTAAATACGTCAAAATAGTATTGTAAATTATGTGTGTTATTATTGTATTTAAAAAGTGTTTTGTGTGATGTTAGTGTAATTTATAACTAGTGTTATTTATGCAAATACATTCGTAGAAATTCAATTAAAAGTAACTTATTTCTGAAACCTTTTAGTCGTACATAACATGGATACCATGGTTGGTAACTATTCAGCACGATTGAATATCCGACCAGCACAGTATGACTATCTGAGACCGTCACAGTACTGCTTGTGCAAAGCAGTCATACTCAAAATTTAAACTAGTTGCAGATCTCGTCTTGTTGAAAAAGCATCTGCCCAAAATGAGAAACCTCAGTCTGCTGCAGCGCTGGAGATGTTTGGATCTTCCGATTCCAGGATCTCCGCAGTGTTTCGCCATCAGGAGTGATGCTGGGACAGTTCTGGTGGCCTCTGAGCTCTCCATCACTGAGTATAACCCTCGGACCGGAGAGGTACAGTGAGATACTTATTCCATTAGTCTCACACTAAACAGTGCAGGTTTTTACAAATGAGCTTAGTGGTTAAATGACGTACTGTAGGTTGGGGAAGTAAGGGTTGTAGGTTTGAACCCCAGGCATGGCAACTTTAACCGAGGTGGCTTCAGCATAATTGCCTTTGTATTTACATTGTGTATTTACATCTGTGTTTTTGTAGGTTTATAATGAGGCGTCTCTGACTGCAGACGACTATCTCCCAGAAGATGGTAGTGGTGTTGTTGTGGCGATTCAAGACCTGCCAGATCAGGAGTCCGTGTGTGTGGCTACAGCGAACGGTGATGTCATTCTGTACAACCTCAACACCAATCAGGTAATCTGAATTCGGTTTTCTTATAAAGTGCATGTACCTTTGGTATATATTCTATTTAACAATAAGAATTTCTCTCTCACAGATAGAATGTGTTGGTAGTGTAGACAGTGGACTAACCGGTATGACATGGAGTCCAGATCAAGAGTTAGTGACACTAACCACAGGTCTGTATTATTCAGATTCATTACCAGTTGATTCTGATAAGAAGCTCTTTTCATTGAGTGTGTTTTTGTCTTTTTTGGAATGGCAGGTCAGCACACTATTATCATGATGACAAAAAACTTTGAATCTATAACCGAGGTGGAAATCCATCAGGATGACTTTGGTGAAGGTATATGCCACAATAAGCTTTTTTACACCTTTTAATAATTGTATTTAAAAATAATCTCGAAACCTTTGTTTGTAACATTAATTACATTGATGTTGTAGTGTTAGTTAGCGTTCCCATTGTGTTTACCAAACATAGCAGATGTCAAGTTCGACTTCAATATATATATATATAAATATTGTCTAAAAAAGTCTTACTCATATTTGGAATACAGCCATTGTATGTCAGACTCCCTAAATTGAGATTTTCCTTTTCATCAGATAAATTCATCACAGTTGGTTGGGGGAAGAAAGAGACGCAGTTTCATGGTTCTCAGGGCAAGCAGGCAGCCCAGAGGAAAGCCGCTGTAAGGACTGTTTCCTTTACTTAACCAAATCAATCAGTATATGATGACTAAGTTTTCTCTTGACCCTAACCTCACTTTCACAGGAAGTGCAGCCTGCCGTGCCATGGGACGACAGGAAGCCCAGGATCACGTGGCGTGGCGATGGACAGTTCTTTGCTGTTAGTGCTGTTTGTCCACTGACCGGTGAGAATCTCCTCTGTTATTTGTCGCTACCTAAAGTTTGTGACAGTCACAGTATAGTAGCATTCTGTGATTCAGGTGCTCGAAAAGTTCGAGTGTGGAACCGAGAATGTGTCCTGCAGGCCACCAGTGAGGTTGTCAATGGTCTGGAGCAGCCTCTTAGCTGGAAGTACGATTTCATTTCTTAATTTAGAAATATTTCTAAGCGATTTATTGTGTCAACACTCAATGTTTGGAGCCTTTGCGGACAAGGTGAGTTTGAATCTGGCTCACGTGATCTCATGTGCTTTCTTGTAGACCCTCAGGCAGCCTGATCGCTTCCACACAGCGACACCCAAACAAACACAGCGTGGTGTTTATGGAAAAGAATGGACTGCTGCATGGAGATTTTACACTGCCCTTTGACAAAGAACAGGTCAAGGTAAGGCATCCCTCGTCCCGACAAAGAAAATGTACAGAAGATCTGTGTGTGGTTACAAATGAAGATTGTTTGTATTTGGGTCAGGTGAAGGAGCTGTTGTGGAACAGTGACTCTACTGTGCTGGCTGTCTGGATGGAGGATTTAAAAGCAGAGAATGGTCATCCAAACACATACAGTAAGATGAAAATCAAACAGTCTGCTTCGTGTTTTTCTGATTTTACTTGACGGTTTGTGCCTCATTCGAAAAACTTCCCTAGGCTTACATTATACAATGGGTTGGAGGCAAATCTAGGAACCAGAAAAATACATAGACTCGCAGATGATCTTTTTGTAAACTTTATGACCTGTTTCTTTTTCAGTTCAGCTGTGGACTGTGGGGAATTATCACTGGTATCTAAAGCAGAGTTTACATTTTGGCAATGAGCCTCTGAAAGCTCCAGCAGGTGTGTGCTGGGATCCGGAGAAGCCCTTGCGTCTTCATCTCCTGACACGTGGATGGGCCAGCTACACTTACGAGTGGGGTTGGAACACCCAGCGTAGTCATGGCAACGACTCCTATGACAATGCAAATGTGGCCGTGATTGATGGAGGTAGGCGTGACCACTCTGCCGATCAGTTTTAGCTTTCAATGTTTTATTTCAGAAAGTGCTCTGCTTTGTTCCGTAAACGTCCTCCAGATGATGTAAGAGTGGCAAACATGTGTTTTTCAGATAAAGTCCTGGTGACAACTTTTCGCCAGTGTGTGATCCCACCACCTATGTGTGCATTTGAGCTTCAACTTCCTGTTCCTGTCAACTTGATCACCTTTCATTCTCAAGTACAGAGGACCAATGAGCTCGCAGCTCTCGCGGCCGATGGGTGCATTCATGTATACAGTCAGGGTGAGCTGATGGGAAACTGTAAACCAGTATGGGGATTTGGTTTTCTGCGCTGAATAGATGTGACCTTGAAGTTTTCTTTGATATATTTAGGGAGTGGTGCTGGTAAAGATGATGTTCCTGGTTCCGGATTTAAAGTTGTTTCAGCACCATTAGAACTACAAAAGACATACAGGTATTTCTGATATACAGATCGTATTGAGTTTCAATGGTTTCCCTTTTAAATTTGAATACTTTTTGTGACAATTTCTTTCTTTTTAAGCATTCAAGCATAAATGTTCACCATTAAGTATGTTCTGTACTTTGACGTCTGTGTTTGCAGGGTCGACATGGATCAGGATGAACCTCTGACACTACGCTTGCTGCTTTGGTTAAATGAGGACACATTTTTGGCGGTAGTTTATGGGAAAAGCTTGAGCCGGATTCTAAAACTCACGCCATCTGATACACTCAAGGATACACTGGAGATCAGGTAATACAAAAATGTCATGCACCTACTGTCTCGTCCACATTAGGCCTATTTTACATTGATTTTTAATGTTTTTAAACAGCTCCATGTGCTGTGTAATGACGTTTTCATATCTGTTTCTCAGGTCGGAGTTTCCTGTGGATGGTCATGTGATCAGCTTGTGTCACTGCCTAAGAAGCGGCACCGTTGCTCTGCAGCTTGAAGACGGACAAATAAGGAAACTTTTCATGGGTTAGTTACATGCTTAGTTTTGGCTACTTCATAATTGCATCATTTATTGTTTTTTTTAACGTGCGAATGTTTCATACAGACTCTTCAGATCTCAAAGTAACAGAATGGAGGGATTTTACTGGCAATACAATCAACTTTCCCCGACCTTGTGTTCAGACAGCACTGTGTACCCTAAACGGAGAGGTAAACTTGAGTTTCGCGCATTATTCGTTATCTGATTTGTTTCACATCAGGCTTTTCTTCAGTTCCAATTGAATCAAATGATCCCAGGGGATTGCACATACCTAAGTATAAATGTATAGGTTACTGCAATGTAAGTCGCTTTGGATAAAAGCGTCTGCCCAATGCATAAATATAAGATAAACGTAAATGAATTTCTCTGTTAACAGGAGTATTTAATAGGCCTCACAGAAAGATCTCAGCTCTACATCGGTGACTCGCAGGTTTGTGTCAGGACTCAAGAAACATTATTCATTTGTTTTACATACATCTTTTTTGTATGGTCTTATTCAACCTTAATAAAGAGCCTTTTGAGAAGTTGTACAAATTAAATCATGTTGCTTTGTGTTCAATAAAAAGAAATTGCACGTAATGTGTATGTTTAATAAGTTAATGTGTAAAATAATAAGATAAGATTATAAGTTCTTCAATCCTAGCAAAACAACTGCTTACGTTTCTTCTGCTCTTTTAAGGTGGCCTCCAACATCTCCTCATTTTTAGTTTACGATGACTTTCTTTTGCTCACCACACACTCTCACATGTGCCACTGTCTAAACCTCATCACGCTCTCTATTAAAGGTATGTGTCAACTCATTTTCAAGTTCTAAGACATAATACTTGGGGAATTCCAGGGTTTTGGACGTGACATTTTGCATTATGGACGTGACTTAAAAATGCTCAGAGAATGAATCTGTTACGATTATATTGAACCATCTGTTTATATTTTACGAAATCCTTGTTGATAGAGTCTAAACATCAAAAAATGTCAGTCTATGAAAAAAATTATATTTAAAAAGGGAAATATACATGCGTTATGGATGTGATGAATAAAGGATGCGGTTTTTGGTAGATGTTAAACTTTGTAGGGTTATGTAGCGTTACGGATGTGACCATCCTGAAAATGGCACTAACCTGACTATTAAAAATCATGCACTAAATATAAAACAAATGCTTTACAAATTTGAAGAGAGATCTTACAGGGGTATTTGAACCACCAACTGTGCTGTTACCATAGTAAAAAAGGCTGGTAAAAACAAAAAAATGTGTTGTAAGGTTGATATTTCCACAGAATTGCCCATTTACTAATAGTACGTAAACACAGACATGCATGTAACACGTTATTGGTGTTTGCTCAGGTTTGCAGTCAGCTCTGAGCTCAGATGGCGGTCAGAACGATGAGACGGTACGGAAAGTGGAACGAGGCTCTCGAATCGTTGCTGTGGTTCCTCAGGATACCAGACTGATCCTACAGGTGAACAGAGAGTTACTGACACACGTGATTGTGTTTTGTTGGATGTTAAGTCATCTATTTCTGACATGACATTTGGTAAAACACATCTTTGGTTGTTTTTAAGATGCCACGAGGGAACCTTGAAACAGTCCATCATCGGGCTCTAGTGCTCGCTCAGCTCAGGAAGTGGCTTGATGGGTATTTTCCTTTTACACAAATGAAAGAGTTGAACAACCAGTGAACAATAATTACTGGATAACAAAACCCAAAGTCATAATAAACCTGACATTTCTAACTTTATATTACACCTAATATGTTGAAAAATGTTTCTTGTTTCAGCCTCAGATTTAAAGATGCTTTCGAGTGCATGAGGAAGCTGAGGATCAACCTCAACCTCATTTATGACCACAACCCTGCTGTGAGTGACCTCACTCTGATGTCATTTCCTCTTTAAGGGCTAGAATTCCTTACAGTGATTAGCATGTGCTGTCATCTCCTAAATGAACAGCAGCACTTCCACACACTCGCTCTTTCTTCACCCTCAGGTGTTTCTCCAAAACGTGGAGATGTTCCTAAAACAAATCGATTCCATCAATCACATCAACCTGTTTCTCACTGAACTCAAGTAAGGCTTTTTCAAATTGAGACTTTGAATGTCTCTTTGTCATCACTTTTTCTTGAAATATGTTGTCGTTCCCAGAGAGGAAGACACCACCAAAACAATGTACCCATGTCCTGCGAGCACCACCTCCAGTTCAGCTCCAGGTAAAGCAGGGAAGGTCGACATCATCTGCGATGCGTTACGCTCCACAATGGAAACTCTTAACATGCACAAGTAAGCGTTATCAGATATATTCGTGTTTGTTTTATGAGAGCTCATTTGCAGGAAGGTTGTTTATTTCGCAAGTCACCTTATTTACTTCTATGACAAATCTTGTCACAGATATTGTTTATGTATTCTGACGTCTCATGTGAGAAAGACTACCCCAGAACTGGAAATCTGTCTGCAGAAGGTTCACGAATTACTAGGTGAGCTCACCCATTTCTTTTTCTTCTAAGGATGCTTCGAAACATATATAAATATATGTAAGGGATAATCCACGGCTAACCGTGCATTAAAGGATCCTAATAAACGACGTGGAGGCGAAGAACCACACGTGGATTATCCCGCTTATACCATGGTTATTTTCCACGTTAAAGCTTTTAGTGATGTTTACGGTGTCATTTTAAATCAAACAGGTGAATATGACGGTTATTTTGTCAGGTAATTTTAAATGAAATCAAACTGACTGGAGCTACCCATGTGTTTACGGCTTTTAGTGCAAACCTTCCAGCCAATCATAATCCAGTATTCAAACAGATCGTGGTATAAGCGCTATATAAATTAAAGTGTGACTGACCGCATTAAAGTGTGGCTGACCGCGTTGTGACATATGTGTGATGTTGTGGTCAGTGAACCCACCCAGCGCCGACGATGCCGTGAGCGCAGAGGAAGCCCTGAAGTATCTCTTGTTCCTTGTGAATGTTAATGAACTTTACGAGCACTCCCTCGGCACCTACGATTTTGACCTCGTGCTCATGGTGGCGGAGAAATCTCAGAAGGTCAGTCTGCAAATTTGAAACTTGCTGCATCTTGTCGTTCGTATGTTGAGGTTAGTGACATATTCAAATGTATGCCGCGTGTAGGACCCCAAAGAGTATCTGCCCTTCCTGAACATGCTGAAAACTCTGGAGCCGAACTATCAGCGCTACACCATCGACAAACACCTGAAGAGATACAGAAAAGCTTTACATCATATCAGCAAGTGTGGTGAGCTTCTATCCATCAGCAGGTGTCTTTTTTCTCACATCATTCCTTCGGTTTCTACCATTTGCTAAATTCTCTTGTTCTGGCGGGGGGCTTCAAGGTGAAGAACATTTCACAGAGTTGTTAAGCCTAGTCAAGGATCATAGACTGTACAACGATGCTCTCGAGCTCTTCCCCTCAGGCAGTCAGCAATACAAGGTCAGTTATATTTCTTTGGAGCCGTGTAGTAACATTTACAACGTGTCTTGTACCAAACGTTTATGAGCATTATGAATGCTAGAGTATGTTTAAGGTCAAACTCTTGTATTTCCAAAGAGAAAGAAAATGCCCCCCATCTATTCCTCTGTTGCAAAATTTGGTATTACCTATATGGTTTTAAAAAGAGAACTTACATTGTGTGAGTATGTAATACAATAATACTTCCAAAACCTAAATGTTGCCCCTGACTCCTGTGATGTCATCAGTCTCTGAGCGTGGGCTATGCGGAGTATCTGGTCGAGCAGCATCAGGCAGAGCAGGCGGGGCTGTTACTATGGCGATGTGGCGAGACCGTCCGTGCTCTCCAGGCTTTCGTCAGCTGTATGAGCTGGAGACACGCCCTCGCTGTGGCAACACACATCCCCCTGGCACCCGAACAGCTGACGCAGCTCGCAAGAGACCTGGGAGGTGAGGTGAAAAGTTTGTGTGTTCGTGTGTGTGAATCATTCTTGAGAAATCTAGTGCAAATATTTGGATAATTCAAAGGTCAAATATTATTCGGAATGCTTATGTATAGGAGTCCAATTGTAACCAAAGCTGAACTCGTTTGCCTCTCTTATGCTATAAGTTATGCATTGCACCTTCATACAAACACACAGATGTTATGAGTGTCTGTAACGTTTAGTGTTCGTTTAATGTTTTAGAGAAACTTCTGGAGGCCAGAAGGCACACGGAAGCCGCTCTGTGTTTGGAACTGTATGCTAAGGTACAGGAACGTTTTTTTTATATACAGCATATATTTCGTAATGGTCGTTGTGCACTGACCTGTACTTGGATTTTTCATATGTGTCTTATAAGCGAAGATCTTTTGGCTCTCTTTTTCTCTGTTCTAATGGTTGTAGTGTGTGTGTTGACAGGATTGTGAGGAGGCGATCTCTGCTCTCATAGAGGGAGCCGCATGGGAAGAGGCGCTGAGACTGGTGAGACATTTGCATGATGTAATGCTGTATAATAAACAACAGTTCAAGACTACATTAAAACAAAACTGACACATTTATCAGTGCTTTATATTTCAAAGGATTAGCTTCGCCTCTGAACACCATCGCATCCTCTTGTTTGTCAGCTTTGTTATAAACTGCAACTTTTTCATTTCAGATTTATTTGTACAACAGAGAGGACTTCATTGAGACTAATCTGAAATCCGCTATTTTAGATGGTAAATTGTAAAACATTTTTTAGTCATTTGCTTGTTTCATTTTTTGCAACATCTTAACTTTATACTCTATAGCTCACAGCAGTCAGATGTCCTTCATCGAGTCCCAGAAGGCTTTGTTAATCCGTCACAAAAATCGTCTTGCTGTGGTACGAGAGCTCAAAGCAAAGGCCAGTCTGGAGTTATTTGGTAAACAAGAAGTTTGATTTATATCCATTGATTTTCTTTACGTTAATGAGAGTTACTGGAGAAAAGAATCAAATTTTGTGTCAGATGTGATTCCTACATTAACAGAGACATAAAGGAATAGTAAGAGAACGGTGTTAGAAATATGTTTGTGTCTTGTTACAGATGAAGAGGGTCCTGACTGCGCAGATTCTGATCTCTACTCCGAGGCCAGTAGCGTCCTGACCGGCAGCAATCTTGGTTCAAAGCACTCCCAGAGTAACTCGCGCATCTCATCGTGAGTGACATCACAGCAGACGTGCACACAAAAAAAAGGGATGGTTCACCTTCAAAATAAGATCATTTACACTTATTCTTGTCATTTCAAACCTTTATGACTTTTTTTGGCAGAACACTGAAGAAGATATTTTGAAAAACATTGAGAACAGAAAACGTTTTTTGTTGCGGACATTTTTCAAAATATCTTCTTTTGTGGTTTGCAGAAGAAAGAAAACCACACAGGTTTAAAATGACAACATGGTGAGTAAATGATGACAGCATCTTTATTTTGAAGGCGAAATATTCCTTGAACAATGACTCTGAACATGAAGGTGATTCTGAATGAATGTCCTCTACAGGAGGTCGTCCAAGAACCGGAGGAAAGCAGAAGGAAAAAAATACAGTCTGAAGGAGGGAAGCCCGTTTGAGGACATCGCCCTACTGCGTTCACTTATTCAGATCATCACTGTTGTCGACAAGATGAAAGGTCAGCTGAGGTCACCCTTACAGTATGATGTGGAATTTCACATCATTTTTAAACACTTATTGTGACTCTGGTCTGACCCTGCAGAGGAGGTTCACAACCTGCTGAAGGTTCTCGTGCTCTTCCTGTTTGATGTTCAGGCCGGCAGCCTGCAGAG
The DNA here is from genome assembly GCF_015846415.1 of Triplophysa dalaica. Lineage (NCBI taxonomy): Eukaryota > Metazoa > Chordata > Actinopteri > Cypriniformes > Nemacheilidae > Triplophysa > Triplophysa dalaica. Next base: position 3,723,556 of record NC_079557.1, read on the forward strand.
AGAATACAGTGAGCTTCTTCAGCTCCTTGAGACCAGCATCCCAGATATTTGGAGTGAGAACGCGCAACGGGGCCACAATCCAGTGAGTCACAGAACCATGCACGCATACACATGCGTTTATATAATAATCTCATATTTTATTTTCCAAACAGCTCACAGGTCCTGACTCGACAGCCAATAGCATTATGGCATCGTTTCAGCAGCAGAGACCGACCGCGTCTCCACAAGGTGAGCGATTCATAAGCTCACTCTCAGTAAAAAAGCTTCATTCGTGTGATGTTTGCTTACAATCTCTCTTCTGTCCTCAGATCCAGAAGTCCTGATGGCACCCAAGATGAGAAACACTGTCAAGTGGAAACTAACCATTCTGAAATAGCCTGTATTTAACATTTTTCTTTAGTTGTATTTTATGAAATCCAGCATTGTTTAATGGTACATTGTGGAAGAATTAAAGATAGTAAAGGATGTAGTTGAGTGTTACATTTTTTTCCTTTCTGATTAACTTCAATATGCAACATCGATATATGGCTTGTTGGCTTTAATATTCATTTTTTTAAACTTATATAAAACAATCATTTAGGTCAGTATTGCGTTAATATTTGTCATCTCCAAACAGATTATGTTTTAAGGAAAATAACTTCTGTTTCTATAGCCCATTTTTCACAATTATTTGCGAGCAGCTTCACATCCATATAGATACTAATAAGAGAACCAGAGATCTATGAAAACATTGTGATCCTGAAGTTTTCTTACTGTAATACTGTATACTGACAAATTGTCTGAAAAAGTGAAACTGAAAAGTTTGTTATTGGTGTGTTTTATTCATATAGTGCTAGTAATTGCTGTAGCAAATTGTACACGGGATGTATACCGACTGTAAAAGTATTTATTAGATTGTAATGCGTTTCTAAATAGAACGTTGATGATAGATAAATAAAAAACTGAAAACCAATTTCTGTGTTCATTTTCATCATGTCTGTTTTTGCTTCTTCAGTTAAATTCCTTGTGCCTTCAAATTTTAAACAAAACATAATTTATTTCTAATGAAGGGCTGTTCTTAACTTCCATAAGCTTAGATCGAGTCGGATGGGAATGACCCTAAACCAGCTTCAGAAAGCTTCTTCAACCCATCAAGTGATAAGAAAACATTCAAACAACCCTCTGACTAGTACATACCTATAGTCATTTGTACTTTTTTGTCATTTTGATAAAAACAGAATTGGCCAAAGAACCACTTCCTTCAGGTCAGCTTGCTCACTCCCATTCCTTAATATGTTTATTTTTAATGAAACAATACTAATTTGATTCCCTCAACCACTGATCTCCTTAAAAAAATGAAAATTATTTAATTTAATCAGCCTTCATATAATTTCAAACCTGTATGACTTTCTTTTGCCTACCACAAAAGATCATATGAAAACTGTTGACCCCTATCGATTGCCACTGCACGGACAAGACTTCTCAAAAGGTTTTTCTTGTGTTCAAAAAGAAAAAGTTAAAAACAACGATTTAAGGGGGGGAATGACAATTTTATTTCTGTGTCAACTATCCCGTTAAACACACACAATACACAACAAAGACAAAGTCTAATCAACTTTTAATTGCAAAGGTGAGATTCAATTTAAAGGAATGAGAAAAAAAATGATACCAGACTGAAAGACAAACTTTTGTTTCCATAAGTTACAGATGCTTCACAAATCAAATTTTCTTTAAATTTTGACAATTTGTAAAAAAAAAATGACTGTACTTAAAAAACAGGTATGTACAAAAAGGGACTAAAAAAGGCAAGAAATCCTAATCCCACTTTTCTATCATCTCCAACGAATCATGCAGTAGGCACATGACATTATGGTTTCCAGAGTTTAAGCAATCCATCCTCACTGTATGTGGCAATTAAATTCTGATGTGGGTGATGGGCGATCCCGATGACATCCTTCTCATGAACCTGTAAGAGCACACAGATCCAAAATAATAAACATCAACAACTACTTTTTGTGAACATTTAATGTGAATTGAGACCAAAATTCAGGACAGACCCGTAATAATTTACATTGTAATTGAAAAGATAAATGAAGAAAGCTTACGGTCAAGGTTCTCTCTAGTTTGCCTGTGGCTGTGCTGAAACAATATAACACAAAGTCCTCTCCTACACAGTAGATCCACTCGCCTCGCGGGGACAGAGTACAGCACACGAAATCACCGCCTTCTCTTTTACCAGAGCTGAAACTTCTCACAATCTGCAGCAGAAGAACCAAACGAAAATTTAGAGAATGACAATATACAAGAGGACACAAAACATTTCAATGTTGTTGGACATCCTCACCTGGCCCTGCATGTTCATGATGACCATAGTGTTAGAGCGGTTACAAACTACGAAATGCTCAGGGTTTTTAGGGAGCAGGATGACGTTGTTGACTGTGATGTCTGTTCCAGCAGAGGTACCCAGAGACTTAAACGTGCTGGTGCATTCTGTGGTCTTTACATTCCAGATCTGAAATAGAAGGACACCAATCAGACTTTAGTTCGGTTCCAGCTTGCAAGATTTTGCTATCGCAGCACTTTCTGTCTACTGCTGTGTAATCATAATAATAGACAAAAAAAGTATTAAAAGCTAATAAAAATATGCAGTGAACTGCACCTTCACAGTTCCGTCAGAAGAGGCGCTGATCACATGATGTCCGTCAGGAGTTAACGTGGCTTCATTCACAAATGAAGAATGACCTCTGAACTCTTTCAAACACTTGCCTGATTTCAGCCCATGAATCCTGGCGAGAATTGGATAAATCCAGTTATTTACTGTGGGTGTTTGTGACGGACAGGAGCAGCGGTCAGACACGAGCAGCGGTCAGACACTCACCTGATGGTCTGATCAAAGGAGGCAGAGAGTATCTGTGTGCTGTCTTTACTGAAGCTGAGACAGGTGACACCTTTACTGTGAGCCCGCTCATAGCGCCGCAAACATTGGCCACTTTGGATCTTCCACACCTGAATAAAATTTCAAGCCATTAGAACACAGTCCTGTTTTACAACAAGTTTAGTTTCTGTATTGAGTCTGAGACCTTCATTTTTCCGTCCTGAGCTCCTGTGGCCAACATCTCAGTATCTCGACTGAAGGACATGCAGAGCACAGCGTCATCCATCATCATGAAGTTATCTTGTGCCTGGTACTTCAGATCCTGCCCGACACACACACGATAAAATCATAAACAAACAACTTCATCAGTATAAACCTGTGATTATTAAAGCAGATGACTAAGCATGAGTGGATTTCAATATGATGTAGACGCTCGAACCTTTCTGATTTTTCCAGTGGTGAAATTCCACACCTCAATGAATCCGTCCACAGATCCAGTGACCAGATACTGACCATCAGGAGAAAAGCGTGAGCACTCCACGTGAGACTTCTGACCAAACTGCAAACAAACGCAAAAGCACAGTGAGGTAAATCACGTCACCACGAGTCATAGTGATGTGGAGGAGATTCTTGTTCTCGCTGGTGTTTTACCTTGATGTGTCTGCACAGCTGTGTGGGGAAACGCTCGTCCTCGACATCTTTCACGGCTGCTTTACCTCGGAACAAATCGATGGTCATACCGGGAGGCAGGAGACCCTGGTGCTGCTGCCACTTCAGAGACTTCAGAGAGAAACACACAATTACAATAAAACCAAATGACTGAAGCAATCGAGATGGCTCATAACGTGTGGAAAGGAATATTTTGCTCACCTGTCCAAGCAGAGCCATCAGACGTGAGGGTGGTACCACACTGACCTCACCAGCCAGAGCCTGAGCAATGGCAGCTCTACGCTTCTCTTTACTGCTGCCATCAGGATAAGCCTATTATTTAAAATGACATACGGTTCATGCATATAATCTTTTGCATTTCTACGGGTTCATTTGTATGCATACAGAAAATGAATTTCATTGTTTTTTGATCAACCCTCACCTCTCTCGGGTCAAAATACGAGCGAGCCAGAAGATTCTCCAGGTGGATGTATCGCTCAGGCTGGGTTTGTTTCAGCATGATCATGGGGTCCGTCTGCCTTAATAAAGATCTGGCAGCTCCCAGCTCTCTGAGTTCGATCAGCTCGAGCACAACCTGCAATGATACCACAACATATATCATGCTATGCATCCAACTTTTCACAGGTCAGTCAAGAACTGAATCGTTGCAGATTAAGACACATTATCTTACCTGTTCATAAAGGTCGATCAGGGTCTTGTCAGGGAGTTTGAGAGACTGTATAGCCTGAAGGACAGTATCCCAATGACCACTATTGATATCAGCAACAAAACTCTCAATACTGTCCACCGTGTTAAGGGACACTGTTGTCTCCTCCTGTAGTGTCACCAAAGTCTTTTGCAAGTTATTTTCCTTCAGGTACTGCATGATCAGACGGATCACGCTTGGAGAAAGAGATAAATAAACACAGACATTTTAGTAAGTCTAGTTTGCAAACTATGTGCACAAATCTACGTCTAGACACTAGATAAAAATGCTATTGCATGCGTAAATACGTGATCACAGAAAATTGACTTTTATTTAGTTTATACAAGTTGCGATGTTTACAAATAAGTGAGGGCAGAATGTCAACAGCAAATTAATTTAAACCACAAACGATGCAGGTGTTGTATGGACAAGATAAAATGTCGACCTAACAGCAAACAAATGTGACCAAAAGCGAAGATTTTCCTGCAATGCTAACACGGTTAGCCGGATAAAAACTACCCGCGAGTCTTAATTCCACAACCACTTTCTACACAAAATAACGCGATTACTTAAACTTCATGCATATGGATGTTTGAAAACACAATTTCATGCACTTACTCCGCTGACTCTATTTCGATAGACATTATTGCGATGTGCTAAAAATGCAGCGCAAAGAGAAGCTAACGACACACCGCAACAGGAACAACACACGAGTCTTCTTCTACTGCACTTAATTAAACTGAAACACAAACACAACAGCGACACCGAGCGGACATTACTATGCGTTACATATTATTTTATCTTTATCCCATTTAGAATCTTAAAGAAAATGTAGCTTTAAATGATTAATTTTGTGATAATGTTGAAATATGTGTGTTGATAGCAGTTAACCTGTACACGAACGGTATACACAGCTGATTTATTTATTGTTAAACATGACAAAAATAAATGTAAATAACCATTTTACCTTTTTGATTCTTTGGATATACTTTTCCATGTTTGCAATTGATAAACTTAATATTATGAAATAATTAATCAATAAAATAGAGCCAATAAAATAAAAAAAATAAAAAAATAGAAACAATTCTAAGTGTTTATTGGGTGGGTATTCGACACTCACCTAAAGGATTGTTAGGAACTTTTCAATTTCTCATTAATGCACTTATGGTGATGGTGTAATTGGGGATGTTTTCTTAGCTCACTTTATGCCCCTTACTGTGCCAGTGGGGCATCGTTTAAATGCCACGGCCTACCTGAGCATTGTTTCTGACCATGTCCATCCCTTTATGACCACCATGTACCCATAATCTGATGGCTACTTCCAGCAGGATAATGCACCCTGACACAAAGCTCGAATCATTTCAAATTGGTTTCTTGAACATGACAATGAGTTCACTGTACTAAAATGGCCCCCACAGTCATCAGATCTCAACCCAACAGAGCATCTTTGGGATGTGGTGGAACGGGAGCTTCGTGCATCCCACAAATCTCCAAAAACTGCAAGATGTTATCCTATCAATATGGGCCAACATTTATAAAGAATCAATGCCACGTAGAATTAAGGCAGTTCTGAAGGCGAAAGGGGGTCAAACACAGTATTAGTATGGTGTTCCTAATAATCCTTTAGGTGAGTGTATATCCAGTGTTATCTCCACGATATCACACATCAAACTCCATATTTTACATAATACATATTTGATATGGTGCAATACATTCAATGGGTAGTTATGGTGGTCTTTCTTATCCATCCAACGTGCCGTTTAATCTTTCCCCCAAGCATAGTTTAAATTAGTCTGGAGTAAGTGTCCTCTATCTCAATACGGGCTCTAATGATCATAAACACTTGAGAAATCCCGCTGTGATTGCATGTTTTGTATTGCAGTCTCTGTACTATTATCATCCTCTTCACATTTTCCTGAAATCACGCATCACATCTGATTGACGCGCATGTAATTAGATGCACTTCCGGTTTTTCCCATAGGGGTCGCCAAAAAGACGCAGTGCGCCCTACGCGAGCAGGTTTCAAGGTTAAAGCGTTTATTGCTGCATCGGTCTCGCACGCTGGTCTTTTGTGTGTGCACATGGGCGTTTGACTGCCCTGAAAAACAGCTCAGTACTGCAAATCTAAATTTGCAGCCAATGTTCGTCCGACTGTCTGTACTGTACTGTATTTTACTTTTATAAACTGTTTTAATTACTCTTATTTCTTTTTATTATTTTAATTTCTTCTATGTAAAGCACTTTGAATTGCCACTGTGTATGAAATGTGCTATATAAATAAAATTGCCTTGCCTTGCCTTGCCTTGCCTTGCCTAAATGGCCACTTTGAAATGGCACTTGGTTTTCTATTCCTAATTTGTAGAATAAAGAGGGCCAGAAACAAAACAGGCCCGTTTGAGTGCGTATCAATTTTTCTGTCAGCTTAGCATTTCAATGCCTGTAAATGCATGCGCTGAACGAAACAAGCCTGTGACATTTTGCCAACAGCAACAATACCTCAACACCTGTCCATAATGAAGTAGTTGATGTGTGTTGCGGTGTCAAAGAGATTAAGTGCCACAAAAGGCCATCTTTCACGATGAGTCAGAGAGCTTTATAACACCAGTGCTACAGCACACACGCTATGTGCAAATTAATACATGAGGAGTTATGAACGTGTCCTCGGTCCCACCACTAATAGGATGCGAAAAGCCTTATGTTATTGAGAGCTATTGGCAGGTGTGTTATTTCCAGAGTTACAATGAAGAGGATACAGCAATCTGCATTTGTTTCCTAGGAAAGGTTTGAAAGACTTTGCATACTTAGCATAAACATTGTGTATTGCCTGTATAGAATTATTCAGTAATTTTACTTTTTATTATTTAGGGTTATGCATTCAGTATTACACCCTGGCATGTAACTACTAATATGTTTGTACATAAATTTCCTGAATATCTTAAATGATGTGCATTGTTGGGTAAATCTAAGACTTTAGCTTGATAGATGACCAAAGTGAACAAATAGTATAACTTAAATTAAAAAAGGGACCTGGGTCATTTAGGAACTAGAATAGTATAGAGGTCTCTTTGGGGGAAAGTGAGTAACTAACCGCCTAGCAACCATAAAAAGAGCATAGCAACCGCAAAATGCTATAGTGGAGACCACAACACCCAAGCATCCTTGGAACATCTTTTGCAAAAAGTATAATAACCTTAATGTTAGAAACTTATTTTAGAGTTGGATTTTGTTTGTGAACGTGTGATAAATCGCTGTTTTGTACAAGCGAAGGGTCCTCCAATCTGTTTTGTATAACCTGTACTTTGTCCTCTGTTAACATTTAGCTACACAAAAGCCCACAAGAAGAAAACCCTTTTATCAGGATCAGCAATATTGTTGAATGATGTTTGTGCGAGATTTAAGTGTGTATGTTTGATCGTTTTGTTCTTGGCTTAACTTTGCACTTACAATGTGTGGCAGTACAGTGTTAGTTTATCTCTTGAAGACATCATTTTAAGGTCACTGTGCTTCGTCGCTGGTCTCCTGAATGTAAACAGTCATTCATTTAAATATTTGAAGGCTTCAACCACCACTAGTGGCTATAAGTGGGTTAGTGGCAGTAACAACCAAAAGCATTTGATTACAGGTAATCGAATCTGTCCACCAATTACATCTGAGGCCCTTTACACCTCTGTCATGCATATTCAGTTTTTTTTTTCAAAGACCATATTTTTCAGAGCCCTGAGGCCTTGGACACTGTCTGTTCCATTTGATTTATTATGGGACATTTAATATTCAACGTGAACCCTGAAGTCTTGAATTTGAAAACGAACAGGAAAAAGCTTTGTGATGTAATGCTTAACAGAAGGGAGCCGCGAGTTTGCTGTTTTAAAGGGGCCATGAATTTCCCAATGTCTTTTTTTATTATACATCAGAGGCATTTCCTTTTCTAAATAGCTTATTGATTTCCATGGTTCTCACTTCTCCGGCAGAAAGGCGATAATAACTAAATCCATCTTCCTCCGGCCCAGTTGGAAAAGGACTCCGGCTAATAGAACTCTTAACAAAGAAAAGCAGCCGAACGACTGACACATCACAACCCAACTAGTCTCTGCCTCATACGTCACACTCTCGGACCTGTTAGCTAAATATCTGATGCATAAGGCACACTAGTCTGGAAACAGTTCAACACGTACAAAGTCGTCATCTGATTGGTTGAATTTCACAGGATTTCTGGGACACGTGCGTGTCGCATTCTTTAACGGTACACCTGGAAACAACACAAAGTCGTCTGATCTAACAAATATCTCATGTTTACAACGGTTGCTATAAGAATTCATCATGATCAACTAAACGCTTAATTCTTAAAAGTTTGCGAGGTTCAAGGCATAATTTTATAATTAATTTTGTCAACTTTTGACGGACACAAGTCTGTTAATGCAGGGACATTTCCACGCCTCTAAACATGACGTAGCGATAAGTTCCAGACCTTCAGTATGCAAGACTACAACCCAACAGACAATAAAGAGAGAATCATTTTTGAGACTGATCAGAAGCCAGCTGTTATCATTCTAAACCTGTATAAACCAATACACTGATCTCAAAACTGTTTTATGACAATTGTGCAAGAGCGGAAGACATTGAAGATGAGCTTCACCAATAAAATGGCACAGATTCATTTGAGCACACTTGAATTGATCAACAAGAATTATTTCCGTCCCTTCAGACCCAAAAAATGGCTTCTTAACAGAAAATTAGAAATGCTTCTGTTATCAAGTCCCTTGACAAATAATTTTGTGATTGCTTGAGAAATGTTATATTGCTTTAATACATCATTTAATGCCTCACTTCAAACTGCTAGTTGTAATAATCTGAAATTATTTATTGAAATGACCAAACAACAGCATATATCATGTGGACATGTCACAGAATACATCTAAAGGGATTCATGAGAAAAACAACAGAATTTATTTTAACTAATCTTATTGATGCTCAGAAATGTAAATGTCTTGCTGTGTTTTAATTTAAATTCCATTGAACTCTCTCCTCTGATTTTGTGAAATTATTTAAGTAATTATGTTAATTATAGACAGTCTGGATGTTATGTGACACAATCTGCATTTAAATAAAAAAGCAATGAAAATCTCCCCTTTTACAGTCGTAATATAATTCATCTCTAAGCTGAAGGACACAAGCAACTTAAACTTTCCCCAAAACATCTCGATTTAATTCTTTATTCTTTAATTCTTTACCTGCTGAGCAGTAATATCTTCCCCCGTTCCAAATCAAAATCAAGTCATCCATCAATTCATCAAAACTGCACATTTCTTAAAAGACTAAAAACATGATGTAAATCAAGCATCCATTCATCAATAATGTGTCAATTCTTGTGTATTAACAAAACATCGGCATCCTGTCATTCTGTGACAGTGCAGTGAACAACCGTATCGATCAGTCTAGCTTTCTGGTGCCTTACATGTATCTACTGTTAAACAGATTATGTTTCCATGTTCCAGACACAACATTTGTGATTTAAAGCATTGCTCCAGCACAGTGTAAAACCATCGATCCGGTCGTTGGAAACTAATATCCCTTTCTGCATTGGCGTTCAGGTTTACTCACACTGAACTATGACATCTGAAACCTTTTTGTGGTTTCCAGAAGCATGATGTCAATAAGGCTGGAAGAAGCCATTATTTTAGAGTTCTTAATAATAAAATAGACTATAAAATGTCATCATTTTAATTTCTTGGTTTATAAAGGGATTTGAGATCAGTTCTGGGCTGGTTGGATCGATTTTTATTTCATTTAACAATAGAGAGAATTATCTTTATAAGACAAGGCAAGGCAAGGCAAGTTTATTTATACAGCACATTTCGTACACAAGAGCAATTCAAAGTGCTTTACATAAAGTGATTGAGAAAGAGAGATACGACACATCTTTAAAATGCAAAGGATTTAAGATCACAAATACAACTTGAGATTTTAAGAAACAATAAAACAGCAATAAAATTGATTACAAATTTGAGTGTATATATAAAAAGATTAAGAACAAAAGAAAAATAAATAAATAAAAATGCAGTTGATGTAAACCAGCACAGATGTTCAATAGTTGTTTCACTGTTTATACTTAGCTAAAAAGAGCCTTAAAAATCTAAAAACAGGGTGAATTTATAATACTTTTCTCTAGGCAACACTTACATGCATATGCATATACACAACTTAAACTTCTATAAAAAATATATATTGTATTCTGTTATCTTAATTCTCTCTCTCTCTCTCTCTCTCTCTCTCTCAATATATATATATATATATATATGTATATAAATACTGTATATATAGCAGAATTATGATAGATTATACAGCATTCTTTCTACCATTAGCATCTTTGTTCCACTTCTTTGAAGTGTCAGACCACCAAAGACAAATCATGGGCTTTCATGTTCATTAATTTAGTATTTTAAGTTTGGTCGTGCTGCGCTAAGCACTGGCTCAACGAAACCCAGCAATGCTTTAATTGGCATGTTCAGAAAATCACAGTGTGGAGATAATTTGTTGTTCCTCTTTTGAACCCTCGTAGACCAGAGCTTATAGGGTCTGCTGTGCTCTTCAACGTAACACAAAGTCATTCCTGCTCCTCAGAATAGATCCCACCTGACAGGGAAAATAACACATTCCTCTACTCAAAGAGATTAGTTCACTCTGGATGGGACATGAAGAACATTCCCGCCTGTGATGGAAATACTCCGTACTTAGCACCTCAGCGTCACTTTTGTGGTAAAGATCAACTCGCTCTTTTGTTTATTGTCGCACAGCCACAGCCAAGGAAATATTAACATGCGGTGCCAATCCACAAATTACATTTAAATGGGTCACATCACAGTATGACAGAGGCTTTATTTTAGTTTGCAAACAAAAAGTTTGTGAGATGTTTTTTAAGAAGGATGAAGGATGTGTTTATTGGCCATGTTTAAGAAAACTGCAACAGTGCTGTGAATACTGAAAATACTTTAAGAGACACATAAGTCAAACTTATAAGATATTAGTCATCGTAATTCAAAAATATGAATGAATATGAACCAATAAAAGTAGCAGTAGCAATAGCAAACAGCAAATTATGATTCATAGTGACCTAAAGACCATTTTAGCAATGGTATTTAAAAAAATCCCCAACTTCCTGTGGTATAGGAAATGTATAAACAGAAGATAGAAAACCGTGCCAACTGCCAAGTCATTCATATGTTCTTTATTATAAATTCGAGATGCACCGATATATATCGGCTTATAATCGGTATTGTTCGATTATATAAACAGCCGATACTCAGTGCCGAAATATCCTGTCAATCAAAAGATGAGAGGAAAATGTAATACATTTGTGCTCTGTATACAGGAAATGTTAAGAAACATTCTCAGTTTTATGTTCAATGTCATTGTATTAAATGAATAAATATTAATTTAATCTTCAGAATCAGTATGGGCATCAACAGATATCACTCTGAATAATCGGTATTGGTAGAAAAATGTAGTATCGATACATCTCTAAAAATCTGTGAAAAGCAACACTAGATTAAAATCAGAAATTTGTCTCATATCTCCTTTTAATTTTCAACTGTGCAACACTCCTTTAGAGTGTTTCTTTATCTCTTGGCAAACACGTACACCCCATTACCGGAAATGATGAGTACTACAGTCTCTGTTGAGTCTATCACAAGTATTGTTCTTTACTTTGCTCTGAGGAGTCAGCCTATCTCCCATAAACCCGCAGAACGATGGCAAACAGAACTTAAGTGACAGGAGAAAATTTCGGGAGACATTGCTGCAGATATTAAAGACCACCCAATCTCTCCCTCAGTCAATCTCTCAGAGCAATAAAAGCAGAATTCTGAGATGTCACTTCTAAAGACCAGAAAGATTTCAGCTGTTTTTTGTACAAACAGACTTCGTCCTCCTTCAGTCTGGATCTTGAAGTGTATTTAATTCTCATGTTGTTCTTTGAAGTTTTCTTCGAGTGATCTTTGAGGGTACCGAGACTGATTGCTATAGCCACTATTTTGGGATGTAATTGAAACGGAATGAGTTTTCCGGAAGATCTTCACTGGTTCCCTTCGTAAGCTCTCATCACACTCCATTCCACTCCACGGGATAAAACGATCCTGCCTACGATGCGTTCCAATCTGTCCGTGAGGCACGGAGTGAGTTTTACATGTAGAGTGGTATTAACAAAAAACATTTATTTCTCAGACACCCTATGTTTAGCAGGTTAATGTCTAATATTCTTGTCGCCTCACAGGAAACAATCAATAACAATTTCAAGGGATCTCTGTACAGAGATGTATGAGACCAGTTGAGTTTTTTTTAAACTTCAATCAAGACACCTTTAACATTTAAATTAGTCTGGGACTAGTTTTAAGCCCTGTCCAGGAAACCACCCCTACGGCTTTTGGTAGACAAGTTTTAGCTTTAATCCTTGTAAACATGGTTTAGTAAACTACAGTTATTGTTTAGCATTCTGATTTATAAATTGATTTATATATAATGTATGTAATTATATATATTATATAATTATCTATAACGATGTAATTTCAATATAATTATTTATTGTCAATTATTTAAATTTTATTGCACAAAGATTGCTCTTTTATAGACTTGATCAGTTTCTTTAAATAATCTCAGTTTCCTAAAATTGCTAAAATACATAAAAAGTTTGAAGGTGTAAAATGAATGTAGATTGTACACCTAAATGAATCTGGATGGATGTGGGTAAATTTGATGAAAAATGTTTGAGTTCATATTGAGATCTTCAGTAATGTTGATTTACGATTGCAGACCTGACAAATCTGAGCTCAGTTTGTGTTGCATGTCTTGTGCTGCGATCTCTTCTGAAACTCTAACGGAGGCACTGCTGTCAATTACTTTTATAACATAACATCAAAAAACATTGTTTTATGTCGCTGCATATCATTAAAGTCAGTGCATGTTTATACACATTCATGAGGATAATCTGGTCCAGAAATGTTGATGCAGTGTTTGTGAATCTGGGTTCATCCTGTTTGTGTTCAGTGTTCCAGTGCATTAGCAGAGCTTCTGAAAGCTCTTTCATGTTGTACAAAGTACTCGAGGATGAAACCACATCCACAATAGTGCATCCTTGAAGCCCATATTGGCTTTTCGAGTCAATTCTGTTGTGGACTTGTTGTTGCACAATAAAAACTGTAAGGCATCACAATCCTGCATGCCTACATTTCTACCATTGATTTAAAAAGCCCCACAGAGAGAAATAAAGCACTACATTTAAGTACATTTGAATGTATTGATCACGCTCTTGTGTCTGTGTAACCTTTAGCACACCTGTGACATATAGAATATTGCAGGTAATAGTGCAGACATGCTACAGCTCAGTTCTGACACCGCATTTGCCCGTTGAGTGACAGCTCTTGTATAAACAGGACTCGTGGCATATACAGCAACATTTCCCTGCAGACAAAACAAGGGTCTAAATAAGTGCTCAAAGGTCAGAGAGGTCACAACCATCTTTCAAATGCAATTTTGTCGCCTACCTGGAAACATGGATGCCAGTGAGGCGAAATGTCCTTGTTAGGGGGAAATCTGACACGACGGTCTGTAACGGAAAATACGCATTAAAATGAAATGCACAATATAAAAAAATAAATAGGAAGTTATTGAAATATCAAGCTAAATTAGAAAGTGGACTTTTTTTGCAGACAACCAATTGTGCTATTTTATTATAAAAGTAAACATATTTCATTTATTTATCTGATTCATGCAATGAAAAAAATCATCTGCAAAAAGGATAAATATATAATACATTATTATTACTTTATTTATTCACGGGCCTGAATAATTGCTTGTAGAATGTAGAATAAGTATTCACCTATAGACCAATTTGAAAGATGTTAATAACTAGGAAAAACTACTGTTTCAGTTTTTATCACAACACAAATGTCTGAACATCAAAATATTTATATTTGGAAAAGTTGATAAATTAATATCTTAAAACTTAATTTGATTATATATGTTGATGTCCAAATTCGCCTTTTTCAGGAAATGGTAAAAACACTTTGTATAGTGTTGTAAAAGGTGACAAACAATTTTAAATACTTTTAATTGGTCAGATATTTGCAAACCGCAGCGACAAACATAAAAGGTAACATTGATAATAAGGATTTATGGCAAAAAATAAAAATGGAGATACGAGGTTTCAGAAGGACAGCAGCGATATGTAAGGTTATAAAAAATAAAATAATGAAACCAGAAGTGCTGCTGGATCAAATTGCAAAGCGATCAAACTGTATCTGTTTCATAGAGTTTTAAAGCGGTTCACATGTCTTAAACCAGTAAAAAGACAATATATAACAACGATACCAACAAGCTGTGGGTGCTGCATTGACTTTCAAAAGAAAGATTTGACAAAGAACCACATAGAGAATATGACCCTGCTTTTCCTCAGACCAATGATCATGCCCTGATCTCTAAAAATAAGACCTCCATCAGTCAGAATTATTGAGCTTCAAAGCTGGCAGGAAATTACAGGCGCAGTTGGACACATTTCCGAAAGAATGTTCTAGAATCTGCTAGATTCTATTAGAGGGAACATTTGCATAATTTAAAATGTATTAATGATGGATCTTCTCAGATACATGGAGTTCTGATACTCCAGGGCAGAATATCAGTTGGAAGAAAGTTTAATCACCGACTTCAGTCCAATCTGTGGCCCTTTGTCTGAGTCACATCACTGCTGGTGTGAAGGCATAGAACACACTGCAGACCCTGTACGTAAAAACCCGGGATGTGGATGGATGTGGCAATAGAGCGAATGAACAGCCAAAGGCAGCTCTGTGACCATAACACCGTCCTAAAGAAAGCCAGAGTTAATGCTTATGCAAACCCTGAAGGAAGAGGGAAGGGGTGGACAAAATCTGTGTTGTGTGCAAGGTCTGCAAAAACACAGCCATACTTGAAGGATTTGACACCCTCATATTTGACTGCGTAAAAGCATTTTTAAATATCTTTTCAATCTTGGAGATTGAAATGATGTGGATGTAAACACGGTCTCTCCTGATCTCCATCTTGTTGCCGTGTGTTCGCTGAATAGTGGACTGGCTTTGATCAGAGCTGGCATGCCGAACGCAGAGCCCTGTGAAGAGTCTCTTCACCACAGTGTCCATCACCTTTCATCTCCTCACCTCCTGCCTCTCTCCGCTCAGCCGCCCATCGGTCTGTCACCTCCGTGTGATGCTTTTGCTTTCTGCCCTGCTGTCTACTGAGTGCCAGTATTATATAGCGTGTTCTGCAGTCGCACATGTTGCCGAAAGCGTGTTGCTATCTTATATAATACATTCGCTGGTGTAAATCAGTTGTCAGCGGGATTGTGGAAGAACGTGTGAGGAAAACTCACACGTGTGGAGGTTGTGTCTTGATCATTGTTTCCAAGGCCTAAAAGGGAAAAGAACACTTTTATTGCAGGCTTTGGAATTCAGAGAAAGATCTAAGCGGTGTTGCCATTTAAATTAAAATAGAATTGCTAAATAAAATATAAATGCAAAAAAATGTAAGGACACTATTGCATTATACTTCTCATTACAGGTTCCTGCGGCTCTGGATCTCATATTATCTCTTGCGTGAAGTTATGTAGGTGTAATATTATCTGTGTAAAGTTATGCACAGTCTGTTGTTCCATATAAAAACATGGAGGGATATTTTTCAGTGCAAAGCTAAGAAAAAGTTTCTTTGACTTCTAAATGGGTTACGTTCTTAACACAACATCTCAGCATTTATTACAATGTATGTTGAGTCTCTTCGTACCGAGGAAACTCACAGTTAAATCTCTATATATAACTCACTATGGTTGCACAATGTGCATCATTTCTAAAGAACAAAGAACAGATTGATTAGAGAGAGCATTGTAGAATAAATGAAATGGGTTTGTTCAATTAGAATACAATTAACATGCTAATTACTTTTGCTTTCATCTGAAAAATGCGTAATATGGAGGGAGGACGGCCAGCGCAACACACTCACACATGTCTTACAAGGGCATTTCAATGAGCCGTGCTTTGTGCTCAACATAAAATCTTGTTTAGTATGTCGAGAAACTAGAAGCCAGGGGAGGAAATAGATGGAAGTATTAAGAATGAGACCAGAGGATGCTTTTGTTTGTCAGAGCTTCGCCAGTCAATATATGTGGAGTCTGCTGAGATAAATATCCACTTGGCATGAAAAACAAACCCACAGGGGTTCATTCAGCATGCAAGACGAAAGGCACGCTCAACATGCAAGACAAATCGATATTTGTATGGGATCGGCCATCAATATGTCCAATGTCTGGTTTATTTTCTCCTTGGGGACAGTCCATAGGCGTAATGATTTTTATACTGTACAAACTGTATAATTCATCACCTACCCCCAACCCCTAAACCTAAAGAGCATAGAAAACCTTTTGCATTTTTAGATTAAAAAAATTATATTGTTCTTTACGATTTATACGTTTTAGAGGTGGTTGCAAAATGCATGTCTCGATTGTGTTTCATTAGAGTCTCAAATGTTTCTTTTAAAACAGTTTTGCAGATAAAGAAAATAAAAAAAATACAACCATCATTGAAATGTGTTAAAGGAATAGTTCACCTAAAAATTAAAAAATAATTTCAACATTTCCCCTTGATTTTCTTTCTTCTGCTGAACACAAAAGAAGATATTTTGAAGAATGTTGGTAAACAAACAACAACACATAATCCACATTGACTTCTATTGTATGAATACAAAAGCACTGAGACATCAAAATATCTTCCTTTGTGTTACACAGGGTAAAAAAAGAGCCGTACACAGGTTCACATTGAAATTTTTTGAATGCCATGTGAGTGAATAAGAGGACTGTCCGTTTTATGCAAATTGTAAATTGTACATTTAAAAATAAAGATGCTTCACGATGCCATAGAAAAAAATGTTTTTGTCTAAATGTTTTCATAAAGAACCTTTAACATCTAAAGAACCTTTCTGTTTCACAAAATGCTCTTTTAGATAATAAAAAGTTAAGAAATGTATAGTTCTTAAAAGAACCTTTAACAGAATATTTTTTAATGGAACCAAAAGTGGTTCTTGTATGGCATCGCTCAGCTGAACCTTTTAAACGGATTGATTGTAATCTAGTTTTGGATTAGTGGACACATAGCTAAGAAAATCAAAGTATTCGCCAGCATTCATATGTTAAATGTAGATCAGAAAAAAGTATGTGCAGGTTGATATACTGTACAGTTTATGCATCTGAGACACATAAATGTCCACCCATGCATGCAGCAGTAGCAAATGTGTAGGAAGAGGAGTTGTGGATTAGCTCCAGTGTTTATAACCCAGCACGGATAAATGGTTTGCGGGCCAAATTCTGCTCTTGACATCATTTTACATTTCCGTTACGTTTCCGGTTAGCTAGATTTTGGGGGGGTTGCATACCCACGGCACGTAAATGTCAGCTTACTAAGCAAACAAGCACCTAGAAAAGTCTCTGCATAATTTAAATCCCTTTTTCAGACACTTTTTGTGCATTCAACCATTTGTGGATTATGTGTCACCACAAGTTAAAGATGATGTGTGGAGATGGGCGCACACGTCTGCAAGAAGACAATTCTTCACAAGGACAATTATGGATAAATTCACGAGCATGCGCAAGCATCCGAGGCATAAATTAATCCAAACTTCATGAGCTTCTGACAGGATTTGGCACACCCTCAATCAAGTATACAAAGGTAATCGATTCATCTTCGTGCCATAGTATTTTACCTAGCAATCTGAATATGTATTTCGTTAATTTCCACATTGGGGCTTAGAAATGACTATAACATCACAATGGCAAAATTGCAAATGTATTAAAAACAAATTGTCACATAATTTTTGCCAGGTAGACAAACAGGTGGAAGAATCTGTCAGACGTTATTCTGGGGCAAGAATTCATTCGAGAATTAGGGATGGGTTTACTTGGACTTGCATCAAACACACCTTAGCAACCGCATCACAATGCCCTGGATACCACTTGCAATGTCAACAGCACCTGAACGATACAGATGCTTGTACTGTTGCAGTGCAAGATTCAAATAAAGGGTCCAGAATATGAGAGTTATATTAAAGCGTGTGGAATGAGAGTTGAAGCTGAGTGCTTGTGATGGCAAGCACAGTGTAAATGAGATTACAGCACAGTAAATTGGAGGAAGAAACACATTAGTTACAGAACCAGGATAAACTTTATTTATAATGTAGTGTAACAAAACATCATCTATATTAAATAAAAAAGCACACATACTGGCAGAGCTGTGATATTTGTCTGTCTCTCCTGTTGTTTTGCACCCTGTGTCAGGACATCATCGGGATGAGATGTGGCAGATATCCCAGGAGACCTGCCCTTTAGCAAACATCTCAGCCCGGGTGGGTGGACGTCTCCCTGTTCCTGGACCAGCTTTGGCCACGGCATCCTCATTCCGTCATCACTGTTTGCGATGGCAATAAACTGACCTCAGATCAGCATTAACACGACACAACAACAGCCTTGACACGCTATGGAAATGACAGTTCCTTGCTGTTCCAGACTCTTTTTACAGTCACTCTGAGAACAACAAAAGCCCAGCGATGGAGATGGTGACAAACTGTGATTTAATGTCACGGTTCACAGGCGCTGCAAACAACACATTGACAACTAAAATCTTTATATAAAAAGAACAAGTCTTACCTGTTCAATTGAAAATAAAAGCAGACATATGGACAATGTTCTCGAGCACAAGTGATAATTCCACACCTGTGCCCATGGCCCACTAAAATTCCGTCATAATTTATTCATCCTTAAGTCAGTCAAATAAATTTTCTTTCTTATCTTACCCATTTTTGAGCAATGTCTCAGTGGTTTTGAGTCCATATGATGAAAGTTCATGGGGGCCAGTGTTGTTTGGTTACCAAGATTCTTCATTTTTGGGGAAAACCATTTAAGGACTAGGAGACTTAAAGGCAGAGTGGGTGATCCTGTCCAGAATTTTTTTTGTCATGGTGGTTGGAAATCTCTTTACATCCTGATAGCAATCAAGTAGTATAGTGGTCACATAATATTTTTATAATTATATATCCTCCGTGAAAGTTGTAGGACCAAAAACATTCGCCCAATCAAAATGCTCTGGCCGGACGCTGTGACTGGTTGTGTGTACATTTTCAGCTAACCTATTTTGCATACCAATGCGCTCCCTGCTCACACCCTGCTCAGATATCATACGAGACATCATACGTCATCAGCGCGCTCACATCCGCTGCGTCAATGTAGGGAGAATGACGGACAATCAGCAACAATCAAACTATCCCACAGAACAGACAACAAGTTAATCTACAAAACGAAAGTCAGTTTTTGAAAAAGAAGTGACGAAAAAATGTCTCGATCATGAAAGAGTAAAAACTCGAATGCATAGCAGTTTACCTTTTACACAACAATGGAGACAGCTCTGACAGGCAAAGGGTCTGGCTGCTCGCTTTCTTTTGGACAGGTATGTACATACTTCGAGAAGAATTGAATAGATGTATTTTGTAATACGTAACGCAAATTTACGAAATACATTCATGTGTTTGGAGGAGGCGTGGCTTTTGAGGGCGAATCGAATGTGGGGTGGGATTTTAATTTCAGTGCTAGCAGGCTAAAGTTAGCACCTTTCCAAGTCAACCACCCCACCTTTAGGTTAAATACTTATTAATTTATTTTTTATTCAGCAAATACGTTTACTATCTTAATAGTTTAAATAAACCAAGTTGAAACCTTTCAATCAGCTTTACTAAAACATTGCACTGTCCAAATTAAGTTCAAAACATTTTTTTTTTGTTTAATCTAAATGATCATTCAATTTAACAAAGGCGCAACCAAACTGTTTTTGCAGGTAGCATGTGAACATCTGCATCCCGGGGGTGAGTCAGTGACAGTGGATCAGAAATATTTGCAGCTCCTCTGATCATACCGTCATGTCACAGAAGAGTGAAAGTGGGAAAACGAAAGAACACACTGCAAAAGGGAAAATACTGAATACAGCCCACACGGTTTCTAAAAATAATATGGCAAAGGTATAGAAGACAGGAAATAAAAATACAAATGTTATGATGAGAGAATGTAAAGATGTAACAGTAAGATGTGGAATGTGGAGAGTACATCCACTAAAAATGACTTTATGAGCAGATATAAAAGTTCTTGCAAAGATGTTAAATTTAAGAGCTTCATTTATTTGCAATTTTGTAATCGAATGCAACAACATTCATGCATTATAAAGAGTGATTTAGGTGTCCGAATGATTTTAGTTACCGTTGTTTGGTTTTTTTCTCTGTTTCATAAACTGCTTTGGAGTTTACTTCTATACGGACATATTTGTATTTCTCTCCTGAGTGTATGCCAATTTTGTTATGCTGTCCTCTGTAATATTTCATCATTGCTTCTTTGTGTACGTAACTGCGTAAATGTTGGTCTGGATGTTCTAAAAACTGAATTCTCACAGAGACATGTTCACCTAATAGACACTGAGCTCAGGGGTAACTATTTTTCAATAGTCTACTTTAGGAAATAAAACAGAAGGCAGCACAAGAGAAAGAAGGCAAACGATTTCTTTATGTTGAGAGATTCATGTTTATAGATCTGAGGTGGAGATGAAGGAGGTGGATGCAACTGTGTAGAGGAAAATGAAGTGGTTCAGAGATGATGCTTTTTGGTAAATCGCCTGAAATAAGGTCTTTAGCTAACAAAACCTCTAATTTTCACGTTTTAATCTATGACAAAAAACACACCAGTTATAACCCACTTTTGACTTTTTGAAGTTTTATTGTGTCTTTAATCTTTAAAGCGGTGGTTGCTAACAAGTTGATAAAAGCGACAACTTCCTTTTGCGGGGACGTTAGACGTCATCGCGCAAATAAATCTTACAAATAATCCAACATGGGCACAAATCTCTAAAATCATTGTTGGGGATTCATTCATGGAGTAATTATTTACCAGGGAAAAAAAGTTAAAGAAAGTTGCCAGAGGCTCGGTGGTGCTGACATTGATATCGAGTGACCGTAGTCTTTTTAATACCATCGTGTTAGCTTTTTACTTCTGCCGATTGTATTTAGGTTTCAAAAATAGCAAATATTGTGTTAGTCTGTAAAGATTATCTTGATATACAAAACGTGTAAACTTGAACATTCAAAAAGTCTATGGGAAAAATGCATAGGCTTTCGGTCGAGGGAACCACTTACCTCCGGGATAGTCTACAAAAATACTAGTTAATCTCTGAGCCACTCAATTCCCTCAAAGATCTTGATAGCCTATAAATATTCTGCTCTATTCATTTATCAGATTGACTGTGCATTGGTACATAACTATTATTCAAGACATGACCTGAGCAAACCACACAAAAATATAAATGACACAAATATCCGTGCATCATTTTCCAAACCTACTTGTCCAAATGACGTAAATATACTTAATTCATTAGAAAATATAGTTGCCTAAAACTAGCTAAGATTTGGTCAAAAGAATACTTCAAAAGTCAAGGAGGCAGAATAATTAAGCAGGTGGCAGATTATTAATGGTAGCAGATGATGCCTTTAAACATCTCTTTAGGCAGCTCACTGATTTCAGTGTTGCTCTGTTGTGGAATCACTGTTGGCAGTAAATTGTGTAATGACCATTGGTAATTAGCGACTGGATGTATTTTGACAGGTCTCCACAGGTGAATCTTCTGCTCTGTGATGACCTGTGGAGCTTTATAAATGCCAACATATGATCTCTGACTCCCACCAGTTGAAATTTAATAATCACTCTAATCTTGTGAGTGTAAAATTAGTTGAATCGACTTTTTTTATTTTTTTATTACATTCATGCATATATTATACCTAATGATTCATACATGATATCTACATGATATTAAGTCTTATTAATGTTTTTAAGCGTGTTTGTTTGCATGTGCGTATGCAACATTTATTATAGCTGCTTTGGAAAAAATATGCATTGTGTAAAGTTCAACACGAATAAATTAAACGAAAAGATTCCTAGTGATGACAAAAATAAACCACTCCCACAGGGGCTGACACACAAAAACAAAAAGCAATTGTTTACAATTACCGGAAATGACTGCTGACTGAATATGAGTGACTACAGGTCTACTCTTTTTTCATTCACTTAAGCTTAATTTGTTGTGCTAACAGAGGTAAACAATATTATTATTATTCCACATTACTCCTACTGTTAAATAACAAAATAAAAACAGATTTTGGGAGACATGACAAATCTAAAAAAACAGAGGTGGGATCTAAGGCTTGGACTATTCTGACTTTACTGCCTTTGGTAAAACCAACCGCAAGGATTCATACATGCTTAACCTTGTTTTTTGCCTATGATTGTACATCCAAATGCTAAATCTAAAATGTACTATTTGAGATATCTTTCAGAGCATAAAGGAAACCAACCTAAATAGACCTCAGAAAAGCATGATAAGAAAAAAAAGTAATCTCAGAATGTAGGGTGATAATCTTCTGCTGTACCGTTCCCTTCCGAGAATCCCAAATCAGAGATAAAAATACATTTAAGACAGATTCCCTTTAGATAAAATGTCCCTCATCATTTGCAGTCTCTGTCTAGCACATTTATGTTTTTGAAGAGAGTGTATGAAGTTTTATTTAATTGTACATTCCAGCTAGTGTAATGCAGATGTAATTGAAGTTGACAGCGACTGATAAATAAGCAGTGGTAAGATCTGCAGAGGGACACCCAGAAGCTTTTTAGTCACATAAACACTGGTGTGTTATAATAAAACACAAACTCACTCAACAGGAGGCACTACAGAGTAAAATAAGTAGTTAAAATGAGTCTGCGATGCATGACAATTTATGTTTACCACCAAATGTCTGCAAAAATTAAAGCTATAATGGCATTATGGGTAGCACATGAAATAAAACATGAGTTGAAAGTGAAACTGCGTTAAACTTGACAAACTGTTTAATTTTGAAGATTTAATTAAATTTGGAATGAACTTTTTAATACCCTTCAGGCTATCTTGAGTGTTTTTCATAATTCAAAAGTTCTTCATACATGCCCTTTCATATATCTCTGTGTCTGTTGTGAACTAAAATGGTAGAAATGTAATACAGGTCTGTTTACACTTCATAGTTTTACTTTCATCTATCCTACCATCCCGAGACCCACACACATCACTTTAAGCCTGACTATTTTTAGCAATAATATACAC
Source organism: Triplophysa dalaica (assembly GCF_015846415.1). Taxonomy (NCBI): domain Eukaryota; kingdom Metazoa; phylum Chordata; class Actinopteri; order Cypriniformes; family Nemacheilidae; genus Triplophysa; species Triplophysa dalaica. Next base: position 3,746,984 of record NC_079557.1, read on the forward strand.
TTCCTGTCTCCTGAAGCTAACACCTTTGTGGCAATTCCAAGGGTAACAAATAAACCGCATCTAATTGCAGGCTGTCTGCCTGACATTGTTCACTGCAACCCTACATTTCCTCTGGTGAACAGTCAGACAACACCGGGAAACTTATTTGACTGCCTCCCTCCGGTTTCGCAGGGACAACCTGAACTGCATTAGACAGGAAGGGGGAGACTTCTGCCAACCAGACAATCTAATAATAATAAAGAGAGACTTAACACTTCATGCAAGCTTGGTGGTTTATGACCCCTACCGAGTTTGTTCTGACACCGATAAAAACAATTCTAATAAAGCAATACAACACAAGTAAGAGTATCACTGTTATCTGTATAAAACAGTACCTCAGGTTTGATCCAGTCTTTTATAACATGGCTCTCTAGGTGTACTTGATTCTGATTGGTTAGTTATGATATTCAGATGTTATCCGGCGAAAACTGACAACGCAACGCTCTTTCCAGTTCTTCAAGTCATCTTATCTTGTACTACTTATTTGATTAATATATACAGGTAACTCCCGCTGTCTCCTTTTTTTCATGCCAGATTTAAATTTATTGAAAAACAATGAATTCCATATTTTTTATTCGTTCCAATTATTTACTCATGTGGTATGCAGACGTGTACTAAACAAGATAATGTCCATCAAGCTGGTTGCTATCATAAAATAAACCCCTTCAGGATGATTTAAGGTACTGTTTTTTTTTATTTTTGTATAATTCGCAAAGCACAAATTCATACGAATTAGTTACGCAAAAATGGTTACGAAATCCTGTGAGTTCAGGTTGAAAGAAACTTTTTTCCAATATACAGGTACGTGTTTGATATTATCTTGTATTTCCACTAGATGTGGATAAATGTGGGTCCTTTGAAGCACTGCTGTAGACTCTAAGTAATTCACAGTTTACCTGAAGAAAGCCTCTCGCATGTCCGTGACTGGAATATCAAGAGCAGATAAAAAGATCATCTATTCTGCATCTAGAGAGGGAATCAACTCTGTCTTGATCATACAAAACATCGGCCTTTATTTCTGCTCAATTCAGTAATGCAGATCACCAGCGGTGAGGTATACGTTCAGAGATAAACTTAAAAAAAAAAAAACTGGGGGTTCTAAAAATGGTTCAATATAATTCACATTTATTTCTATGGCACTTTTCACAATTTTGTATTGATGCAAAGTAGCTTTATAGTAAATACATAATTAGCAAAGAGAGTAGAGACTTAGAAAAAGTCAATTTGGGGAAAAATATACAGAATGAGGTTCATTCAATCATGTCAATCCCAAAGCAACTTTATCATACAGCCACTTATCTCACTGCTGTGACCATTCTGTTCAATATTACTATCTGCTAACATTATAGTCTTCACAAATTTGACCCTGGACCAGATAACAAATTTTTTGAAATTGAAATTCAAACATCAGCTGAAAGCTGAATAAACATGCTTTTCATTGATGTTTGGAACAGTGTTTGGTCGAGATAAAACTATTTGAAAATCTGAGGGTGCAAAAAGTCAAAATATTGAGAAAATGGCCTTCAAAGTTGTTGATCAGAGGCGCTGTATGGGGACGTTGCTAAGAAGAAATGTTTTCTGTGTAGATCAACCTGAAAATTGAAATTCTAAGCTTTACATAGATAGCAAACTTGAGTGGGTAATTCCTAAAGAGCAGGCAGCAGCAATTGAAGTTTCCACTCACAAAATAAAGTTTTGATATGTTTATGATGGACAATTTACAAACTGTCTTCATGGAACATGATCTTTACTGAATATCCTAATGATTTTTGGCATTAAAGAAAAATCTTACATTTTTGCCTTGTTGGCTATTGCTACAAATATACCTGTGCAATTTAGGATTGGTTTTGTGGTCCAGGGTCACAAATATGTTTAGCTTTTATTTCTCACTCAAGGATTATTCACTCTGAACATTACGTGTGCAGAAATGCTGGCTGGAGGTTTAATGTAGTTACACTATCAGCCAGTTCCTCGAACGGCTTATCCATATACTGACTCCACAGACATCACAGATCCACTGCGGCAGAAGAGGAAATATTGACTGTTGACTTCAGGTACACATCTATCTACATGTGACACACAGAGACAAAAAACCGACTGTTGCCAGGATGACAGCTGAGCTCTTGTAATCATGTGAGAGTGCTGACTTGTCGTGCCTGCACAGACATGAATTCGTAATATGTTTGCGAAATGGTAATCCATGCATACATCTGAATTAATTACATGCATTTCAAGGCATTCTTTAGCTTGACTTCCTGTGCTGAACATCTTCATTGGACCGCCGGAGAGAGGCTAGAGCTGCTTTATCCCCGGGGAACGCTTCAGGTGCAGCTCATTTAAAATAATGTTGACTTGTTTCTCAATTTGTAAAAGCAAACAAATTGATGTAGTTTGTGCTTACATTTTAGGTACACACAACTTAAAAAAAGAGACCATTCCAAATTTCCATGTAATCAGCATTTCTAGATGTATTGTGGCCATTCCAGTCAATTGTCTGTTGAATTTCAACAAAATCACACCTCAGGAGTGACAATGTCATCCAAAAGCATTGTAAAAAAATGACAGTATAACAAGACAAATGAAAACTGTAATAAATTCCGGGTAAAAAAAACAAGGCAACACTTTCCTTGAAGCATGTATGTATAATGCATTATAAAAGCTGTTTTAAAGCATTGTAATGCACCTTTTAATGCATTGTAATGTCTTATAAATAATTGTTATTACAGTTAATACATTATAACACTTATCAATTCATTGTTACACTTCGCATTTTAAATTGGTCATACTTCTGTACAACTACATATAATGCATTACAACACACATTATGAAGAATTATAATGTATTATACATACATGCTTCAAGGAGAGTGTTACCAAAAAAAACGATTTAACTTTTCCTAAATTCACGTACACATTTTAATGTTGTGTTTCTTAAAAGTGATTGTGAACTTGTTTTCTTTGCAGTATTTGAGGTGTGAAAAAATACAGAGAAAATAAATGCAAATGGAAATGGATGTTTTTATTTGAAATTTGGAAGAAATATAGTTTAGTAGTTCACAGAATTAAACAAAAATCATCATTTTACCACAAACATGTAGTGCTAAATAGTAAATTCAGAAAAACAGAGATTAAAATAGTCATTTTTTTGCGGCGGTATATGTTTCGCATGTACTGATTCAAGGCCTATCAAAAGTTTGAATAAAAAAAAACGTACAAAAAATCTGTCAATGCTAATGACAACTTCTCAGCGGATGCCCTGAAACCCCCTGTATGCGTGACTGAGAACAGAAAAATCGGCCTTCAATTTGAACAGAGTCATTTTTCATCTGTGTGTCTAACGCAAAGCAAACACTGTTAACCCCAGGGGCCAGGGCCCCTGCCAGCATCCGTCAGCCCATTCACAAAACTCAATTAGGCATCAAACCTCCTCCTGAAATGAAGATAACATGAAAAGAGACCCTTGACACTGTTTGAGATTGTCTAGTAACCTCGTATGCATCATCCACCCCAAGGACTTAATTGCACACCAGCACATTCCCCCGTTACCCTTAAAAAGGCCAGAACTCACGAGTGATGCTTTACAGTGCTACAAATACACAAGGACGTAATAGAATGCAAAGTACATTAAATACATTCGCGGAGTACGAAGCGCAGCGCGTCTATAAAGAGCGAACTAAACATAGCAAAGCGCTGCCATCTGAATAATGCCCTACTTGGGCGGAGAACACGTGGTTTGGAGAAGCTTTATTACATTTATTTGGATAGGAAATGGCACCTCTCTCTCCATCAATCTTTGGCTAATTACAGGCTTCACATAATAGGCCACCCTTGCTGGAGTGAGAAGGAAAAATATCTTTTCAATGGTTTTGGCTCTCACGGCTGCAAAACAGGCTGCGCGTCTTCCTACGGAGCCAAACAAAGGCGGAGAGTGGCAGCAGCTGCGGAATATCTACTGGATCATTAGCAGGTTTGTCAATGCGCTCACCATCTTCATTACAGAAGCGTGGCGCAAATCAATACGTGATCCAAGACGCTTTTCTTTCAGCTGAGGCTCGGCTCGCCTGAGACGCCACTTCGCATTCAGCTCACATGTGGGTGAAGCACCGTTATGAGATTTTACATTTTTAATATCAAATGTGAGATGAAAAATGAGATCGGGGAAATGGGTTGCTCTTTTTGGGTTTAAAAGCACAGGAGCTGGTTTACGAAACAACCGGGTCGCTTTTAATGGGGGTATTTCTTATTATTCCCTTATTGCAAGACATGTATCTGTGTTGAATTCACTGTGTCGGTTCATTTTTGTAAGGGCAGTGCTAAACAAATAGACAGCAGTAAGATATTTTGAAGAATGTCTCTGTCCTTTTGTGTTTATACAACTGTTTTATAAACACAAAAGGACAGAGACATTCTTCAAAGTATCTTGTATACCCCATTGGGTACCAACATAAAAAAATTCTTGTTTTGTGTTCTGCTGAAGAAAAAGTGTCGTACAAATGTGTAGTGGGAGTGAATCAATTATGACAGAAGGTTTATCTATTTAACAATGCTTTCTTAGCCCAAACATTCTTTGTGAGTCAATCTTAAACTCTAAATATATCTCTATGATTCAAAACTTTTCTCGTGAGCACAAACTGACAGAACAGTTTTAGGAGTCATGAGTCATAATACAAATCACAAATTTGCTGGCGTCTTCCTGAGATTTACCTCACAAAAACGTAATTCCTTTTGGCGTTCGTTTCTAACATGACAGCTAAACATCTCCAGCGTTCGCACATCAGACACCCCAAAATAAGAAACAATGGAGAGTCCCTCGAGCGGCTTCCGACGGAAGAATCTTTTTAGCTATTCTTTCAGCCTGGAGAAACAGACAAAACAAATATTACAAAAGCCTGATGGCACTGCTCACCTCTTGACACAACTACCACAGGGAGAATCGCCCACACACACGTGGACCACATGAGCTCACATTAATCACACACACACTTCCACAAAATGAAACAAAGCAACACAAGTGTCGAACTTGTATACACCATAAGCTCAGGCCTTCTTTTTGCTTTGCTACAAACTTTAGCTTTTCTTTTTTCTTAAACAACGTTATTCAAAAGTGCAAAAGAATGGTAACAGTGGGAATTCCTCAATTTCGGGTCTTCTTCAATTATATGGTGTGGTGAGGAAGGAGGGATGGAAGCCGTGAGGCGGGGCCGGTGGCGTGAGTGATAGTTGGAATCACCTGTGCGCACACAGGCCCAGCCTTCCACACCACATACGGTTTAACGTTTCCAATACATTTTTAAGACACAACATTCTCATCTATTCACTGGCTGTTCTCTCTAGAGTAATTTCATCAGAGATTATTGATGTTTGTCCTCATGATGCATTCACATGAAGCAGGTTTAAGATACTTGGAGACAGTTGTCTGCAAACATTCCTGTTCGTCTCCAAAGCATACATGAATTGGCAACCCGCCATATTTGCTCATGCACACAAAGTTCAGTAAACCCTTTTAGCCAATCACCTGTGCCGTAAACGGCATGTGACCAGTTACTGCAGAACCACATCGAAATGACGAAAATGATATCGATATGAACAATAATCCGATATTAACACGATTAAGACAATACTCTGAATAAGAATGGACCATGTTAACAGAGTTTTTTGATTAGTTATTGTAGTCGCATTATAGAAGTGCGGTATAGACATGTACACACCTTAATCGCACTATTACCGGTGCGTAGGAACTTTCGCGACACTTTACGACAGGTTACACACACACATGGAAGTAGACAGCTGTTTCGTTTTACGGCAAACAACATGGCTTCAAGCAAGAAAGCACATTTTTCTTCCGAACCGGAAACAAAAAGATTCCAACAATTCCTGAAAATAAATGAAACACCAATACTGTTTGTCGTACCATGGAGAAGACGATCTGTTTTTTGATGCATGAAATTATGGAGTTGCTTAGTTCGATTAATGGCATACGTCATAACGTCCCTATGTAGTGAAAGATGTGAAACGGAAACATGAATGGTATATTCTTAAAGCAACTCATGGAAACACCTTATTCGTAATATTAGCTTACTCAGAATAAGGGAAATAATTCGATTTCTGACATCCATGAAAACGTGATCACTGATGATTGACTGATGGCAGCAAACGATGCACAAACCTTTACTGAACCTTTCGTTTTTACTGTCAATGGAGACCTTTTGATTGCTTTGCATCAACAACCACACAACCACAGATCTGAATGTACATGTGCAGTCATCTTTAAACACTTGTTAAAAAATGACATCAAAGAAAGAGTACCAATAAAAAATACTTGGCTTGTTTATTGCCCGCACTTTATGCTGTAATATGTAAGGTAATGCAGCTTTAAAGTATGCACAATACTTCACAGCCATGCATCTCAGGAAATGAAAAAACAAAAATTCAACAATATTGTAGTATGAGAATATGAAAATCAACGTTCATATCGTGGCTGTCCTTCTGAAACCTTCGCAGTATTTTTAGGAAATGGAAAAAATGCTGTCCTTTTGAAATGATTAAATACTGTGTCTTTTTAATACTTTTATTAAGTTAGATATTTGCAAAACCCAGTATCAAACATAAAGGGTGACTAATAATAAGGATTTATGGCAAAAAGTTAAAATCACAAAATATGGAGATGGAGAAGGAGAAGGACAGTGGCGATATACAATTTCAGGTTATGAGAACTTGTTTGAATTATCTGCTACCCTCAAGGTTCCAGAACAAAACCCGATATGTATAATTGAATTATAGTTGCACATTGCAGGATGTCTCAAAATCTCAGATGATGTAATCTTATGTGAAAGTGAGTGTTAAATGTGTGCTATTGCATTCCAGATTGTTTTTATTGCTATTTGTGTGTTCAACTCTTCAGTGTTGTGAACGCTCGCGGTGTTGATACCTTTCCTTTATTAAAGCACGTAGGAGTTCCATCTGTTTCCCAATACACACATGCGGCTCATCAGAGGAAAGCAAAAGACCTCTGCAAAACTGAGGCATTATGGGAAAAACACTCCAAAAGTCTTCACCTACCATCACCTTGGCTGTACCACACAATGGAGATGTTCAGTTATGTCATTCATTTCTAGACAAAAACACTTAGGCCTCCTTAGGAAATTTAGTTTTTTGGTTTATAAAGTTAAGATTAAGTTTTTTTTTTGGTCCTTTTGTACAGTCTGTAAAACAAAACAGTAAATTAAATTCTGTCATTAACTCACCCTCTTGTTGTTTCAAATTTGTAGCACCATCATTCATCTGAGGAACACACACATTTGCTTTGGTATTTTCGTGGGGACTTGATATGGCATTTTCAAACCCCTACTCCACACCACATCATCACACAAACCTTTTTGCATGTTTTCATTTCTCTTGTGGATACAACTTGCTGGTCCACACAATGTATTCGATCTCCGATTTTTACATTCAGTCTCCACAAGACAAACAGGACAACGCACACTTACAACCAAACCACTATTCATTCAAAACCATTGGAGACTCCAGAAACAAGTCCCCAAAAAGCTCTTCCAGGTTTCAGATCTACAAACTGAACAGCTCCATTCATTTTACAAAGCGCTCACTGGACACTGAATTATCCAGAGAGGGAAAAAAGAGATGGAGAGCAAAAGAGAGAGGCGGACATGGGTCAATGATCAATCATTTTCAGAGGAAGAGCAGACCAGTGTGTTGAGCTGCTCAGATGTAGGCTGATGGAAATCTGAAGAGCTCTGGCTGGCACTCAACTGTGATGATCCGCAGGGTAATGTTGCTCTCTCCGTCTGTACTGAAATCACAGGATAACCGCAGCCAACCTCACTCGACCAGTGAACAACACCGGCGCCACAGCTGCACAGCTCACTAAATTATATTTACAGCCCGTGTCTCCAGTATAATATATTTACACGCCCAGGGTAAGAGAACGTGAAACGGCAAACCAAACAGGCCATTTAGAACCTCCGGTTCACATCTTCAGAAAAATGTAAAATGGACACAGCAAGGGGTGAACTGGCCTTTGAAAAAAGGGTCTGGCTGGTTGGTACGGTCGTGATGGGAGGATGCAAGATTTGTATTTACAGAGTTAGCTGTAGACACAGATGCATGATGTTTTTTAAACAAAGAAGAAATCAATACAAAACAGATTCTGAAAAGATTTAAGAGTTGATAAAATAAGATGAAAAAGGCTTGAAGCACTGGGTGTCAAGATTGATTTGAAAGACGGTTAATGTTTGACTGCAGTTAGAGAGAGAGAGAGAGAGAGAGAGAGAGAGAGAGAGAGAGAGATTGGAAAGCAAAGCTCTCTTCTGGTTGGGTAAAATATGGAGAGAATGAATTGCTGGGTTATAAATGAACCTATGCTAGACTGTTGTACAATATCTTCACCAGAAATGCTTCAAGGTCAAGTGTACTGTATGTGACTTTGAAGCAGAGGTCTTTCCGTGAGAGCCCCCTCCTCCTCCAGAATGACAGAATAAATGAATTCAGGTGCATTTTTATCTGAAACATTCTGTGTGAGGGTGGAGTTGTTGTCTGACTGGCCTCAGTACACTAATACAGATAGAAATGGCACGACATCAAAGCCTCTGAGCACTTTCACAGGGGAGCACAGGAGAGATGCAGATCTATGATGTAACCATAAAGACGCTCGCTGAATGTAGATGAGCCGAACTAGGAAAATTGCATCAGGTACAGCAGATTGGCTCTCTCTGCTAACTTTATTCAAGAATATCAAATCATATGGTCTGGTCCGGCTGATCATCTTAATTTAGAGACTGTGGATCATATGCAGAACAAACTATAAGTTAGAAATTGACTTGGCCATGTACATTCTATAAAGAGTTCATCAAGAGTTCAAAAAGAATTTTAAATGTCCATATGAAGAAGGCAGAGCTCTCAAGATAACATAACATCTGCTCAAAGCGTCATCAGGACCCCGAATGACATGTTAAAACGACACGCTGTCAGGGGCTTTTGTTAAATCACACTTGGCTGAGAGACTATACGAAGGACTGAAATGGATTCGCCACATTTGAGTAATTATGGGTTCTGTGGTTATGTGGAAAAGATGAAGTTATGAACAATGGCAGCGTGCAGCTTTTTGTCACATGTAGTCAAAATGACAAAAGGTTTCACCTGGTTACGTAACCTGGTTTTAATAGAATAGAGCGAGGCAAAGGAATTTACCACTCAGCGAAATCTTCATTTTTGACATTATTCCTTTCATTGAGAGAACTGTTTAATTAATAACCCAGAAGACAATCAAATTTAATTCAATTTTATTTTTATAGTGCTTGTTAGAATGTTGAATTGTTCAAAGAAGCTTTACAGGAAAGAAAAACACAAAAGAGGAAAAAGTGTAAAACAGAGAGGACCTTCCTAATAAACGCATAAACGTTAAAAGCGTGTTAATGGAAACATCTACTTCATTTCTTCATGATTGGAGTTTTGGTCCCCGTCACTGTTGCCATGTTGTGGTCATCTTGAGACTGATATTAGAATTTAGGATTCTGTAAATTCCTGATTACTGGGGATATATTTTTAAAGATTTTAAAGTTTTTTTTGGCTTTTAGTACAAATATGCTAACCTATGTTAATCTTTTAATGACAGCACTCCCGAACATTGACAAAATTGGCATTTAGGAGCAGTAAGCATTCAAAACTTCACACAATTCAGAACACGAAAACTAAAAGTAATTTGCTATTTTAAGGGGAAGGAGCCACTAAATATGTCCAATCTTCTGTTTAATTAGAAATTAAAACAAATGTAAACAAAGCAAGCACCTCAGTAGGTGCAGGAGAGAATAAAGTGACTAAACTTGAAAATAATTGTTTGAAAGTATAACAGCACAAATTTTAAACATTAGAAGTGAAGGTAACGATTTTTGAGTGAACATCACTTTTAAATGACTACCAAAGAAAAATCTGTACCCAAAGTGAGACACTTTCTACAAACACGGGATGTCTGGCTCAATCCCTCAATGTTGAGACGCAGATTGTGAAGACAGCAGGGTTTTTCCCACAGCGCAGCTCTAAATCGTGCCCATCACATAAGAGCTCACCAGCTGGACCAAAAACACTACAGCAACAACATGTGAAAATGAACTGCCTTGAAGGAACGCACAGGCTTTGCCTATTTTAAATAAAACATTTAAGCCGTTTCAAACCGTCTTCTCTCACATCAGAGATGCAAAAGCCTCCTAATGTACATGCTCATTAATCTAAATTTTTAATTCAGGTGACACTTCATAAAATTTTAGGAAACTTCTTTAGCTATAAATAGCTCTTATGCTCTGTGCATAGGAAGCGAATTCAAATATGAAGGTTCAATTCATGTTACATGAGACAGAATGCATTAGCAAAATGCATTACTATCACTTGCAAAGGCTTTTAGACACCTTTTTTTCTAAATTAAATTCCAAGCAGATAAAATTACAGTTTTGGATACGGGAGAATCCTAAAGCTCCAGATGCTGTACTTTGATGTAGGCTTCATATTTACAAGAGAAGGAAGCAAGTTTAAAAGCGGAGTTTATGACAACACTGAGTCAGAGTGTCAGCAATCTGGACATTAAAAAAGTGCCAATCATTTTTTCACCTTTTTTAATCGAAGGTGTCAGTACGGCATCTTTGAACATTCTAGACCTCAGGTTCAAGCATACGACCCATTTCTCAGAAGACCCCACAGGTCATAGGCACAGTACCTGGAGTGAAATTTTGTTTGAAATAGCAGCTTGGGAGTTTTTTATATGTTCCACGCTATTATCTCACCTTCTTATCGGCGGCCTCATTTCCCCTCAACATGGTCCGTATATTGGATTTCTAGTATTGTATGCCCTCTGGCCATTCAATATGTATTCATAAGAGCGAACAAAGTGACCCCTCTGAGACACCATAACACCGATCTATCCGTTCTACTGTTACTGTGATTTGGTTTCTATCTTTTAAAAGGAGGAAAATATTTAGGACGTAAATCTTTCTATCACTATGGCACCAGAAGATACAAATCAAACAGTACAACAAAGCCTAATCTTGTCATGGCAAAAAATAAACAAGTCCAAACAACAAGTCATATTTATCACCAACATTAATTTTGGTAATTACAAGAAGACAATGAACCATTTTAAGATTTGTAATGTGACCAAAATGGACACGATCAGGACGTTAGCATTGATAATAATGACATTTGTATAAGATATTCCATAAACCCAATCCTTCCACCATTAAAACATTTTAGAAGGCAATAAACGCTACAAACTAGTTCTACAATAACATGAAAAAGAATGTAAAATACAGACCAAGATCTACTCAAGTTTGAAGATTGAATAAGAATATAACAGTTTTTATGTGTCTCTATTCTAAGCAATAACACAAAATAATATTTTAGTCATTCTTGTAAATGGTCATCAATAGAAACAGATCCTTTATTTAGCCAGATGGTGAAGTTATGACATCTACCAGCAGGGGCTTAACAGAGCCGAGCTTTCCAGCCAAACCTTGACTCCTTGGCTGCAATAATCTGTCAACAACTAAAGCTTTACTAAGAAGACAGCTTTCATGTTGATAGACAACACTGGCAGCAGTGGTTAGCTTCCATAAAATGATCTGTGAACGCCTGTAGGTTGCCCAAGACTAAAGTCTTTAAACATGTTGAGATGCTTTATACCTGATCTTCAATGGAGATGGACTGGGGGAGTGAAGATCTTCAGCAAAGAAGTGTTTCATGCAGAGTTGAGAGTTTATCCAAGCTGAGAGGTCAAACGGCCCTTCGCTGTGATCTGCGAGGTGGAGAAAGAGACGTGGAGTTCAACACGGAGATAAAACAAATTACTGTCTCTCATGTCAAGTGACACTTAAGTGAGGCATAATGACAATTAAGAGCAATCAAGACAGACAAGCTTATATGCATCATTTCCCCCAGTGTGGAAACTCCATCTGTTCTTTTATTTATTTTACTGGATTTGTATTTAGATTTTAAGTCTAAATCACATCTGCTGCAAAAACAAATTAAGATTCAGATAACGAATATCCTACATAACAGGTCGTGACCAAAAAGAGGATGTTAAAATAGATGAATTTTCTCCGTTTTTAAAAGTGATGTATGCAGATTTCTGAGGTCACACGACCTGCCGTGGCTGTGAGCCAACATGAATCAATACACAACCGTTCAAAATTGACATTTTAGAAAATATGTGAAAAGAAAACTCATCAAAACTACTTTATGTTGTGACCGTCCAAAATAGGTCAAAACCTGAAAAAGTAACCCTGGCATAAAATCAGTCATCTTGCTATGCTTTAGTTCTAGTCATATATTTAAAATCTATATTTTATCATATAGATTTCTCTTCTTTTATGAAAGAAACTGATTGAACACTTATATTTTTGTTTACAAAATAATTTCAGACATTCAATATATGCCATTAGACCACATGAGAAAAGATGCTCTCAATTTTTTCAGACCTCAAATACTGCAAAGAAAACAACTTATGTCATGACAACTCTTGGAGGGTTTAGCATGGTGTAAATTACATTTAAATGTATTTGATATTGGAGGAATAGATCTGCTACGCTGCTGCTGCCAATACATCCACAACATGCTGCTGTATGCATGTAAATAATGCTGCTGCTGCATATGTAACATTTATAAATATCCCCCGTATAGCATTCTTGATCACCTTGTAGCCGATCTATACAGGTGGAGCTGGGGAAGGAGGAGGGTTTCTGAAGCCTGCTGCACCGCTACGACAATCACAAGCCAAGATTCAAACATATAGCAGCAAGCTATATGTGGGGCCATATCACGCCGCGTCCGGTGTAGATTCGGTGAAAGGCTCTTTCATCATCGCAAATTATTTCAGAACCTGCTGTAATCTGTTATGTCACTATAGTCCTCCTGCGGTAATGCGCAGAGCAAATGAGTAATGCAATTGCCTGACCACAATCCACTGATGTAAGACAACATTTCATTGTATCCTCAGGTCGAACACGAGCCCGAGGGTTTTTATAGTGCCGATGTAAAACACAGGCCGTACTGTTTGTACAACAGGTCCATTTCACATACTGTACCTGAAAAAAGTCTGCAGGCTGAAGGCTAGAGGTGAAGTCATTATACCGGTCATTGGTGTCAGACCCATGAGTGGGACTATATGAGGGGCCCCATTGAGACTGTGAGAGTCTATGACACAGAGCAATTTCAGTCCTGTGAGAGGTTTCCTGGTTATCTTCTTTGTCTCTGTGAATGTGTGTGTGTAATAGAGAGTGTGACAGGCCTCAGTGTGCAGCAGGGACAGAGCGTTAGATGCTGGAGGCCTTTCGCTTCCCTCATTAGGGAGCAGAATACCATCATGTCCCTCTTCTAAAATCAGAGCGTGGTTTGCGATGACTCCGAGGCTTTTATCAAGGCTTACTGAGCGGTGACCCCTCTGCCTTTTTATTTTCATGTGGTTTTTCTCACTGCTGCTTTTTTTGTAACAGCTATTGCAAAGACTAGTGAGCTCTCTTGCTGTCTACACAAGCTGTAATAAGAACCCTAAAAGATCTAGCCTAACTTCCATAATAAATGATCCTAAAAGTATAAAATAGAAACACAGATACTGGGCAATATAGTCAGTCTTTTATCATTTAAATGTCTCTTGCCTCGTCCTCCATCTTGGATGGATTTTTGTAATAATGATGTTGTCACAAAGTGCATTCTGGGATTGCCATCTTTATGGAAGATGACTTAGAATTTCATGAAGGAGGAATAATTTTGCCCGACTAGTCTTTGATTTTAATACACAGGCTTGTTCTTAATGATGCTATGTGCACATGAAATGGCATTTTGAACATGCTTTCCACTGAGAATTCTGCAAATGTATGCCTTTGTTTTTCTCCCTTTTCACTAGTGTTGTTTGATTCCTCATCTTCTCGCCGTTCTAATTGATCTAATTGACATTTTTCAGTGTGATGATAGCACGCTGCACTTTGATGCTACCTTGTCTTCACATGGAAAAGGTCCAAACTATCATCTCACCAAGAAAGTGACTCCTTCTTAACCTGCCTGTGCTCCAAGAAATGTTTTAACTATTCATTACTTCCCCTAAATTACTTCTGAATATAATTAGCTTCTTCACTTGCTTCCCGCCTTGATATTTTGAGTCATACTCCGCCGTATAGACGATCAGTCTCACCGCTAACATTTTACTTCGTCTGGGGAAAGATAATTAATGTTAGAGGACTGTGAGTGGGTCACCCGGCCACTGATCTAATTCACACTTTCATATTTCATTTCAGCACCTGTGATGGGAATAAAAAACTCCCTAGTTAGTAACAGATGTCATGGCATTCTTCTCCTTACTCTTTTTTGGCATTGTGTCACTAGGTTATGTGAAATGTTATAATGGGGTTGAGAAACAGGTGAATAGGTTATGAGCTGTTGACTTACTGTTCTTAATCGTAGTGAAAATACTGAAAGAGATCAGTTTAGATGAACATTTTTAACGCCTCTGATTGGCCGTAACATTCATGAACTCAACAGACATGACTGTGACTGGTAGTAATGCTCTAACACTGCAAAAAACAAATGGTAAAAAAGATAATAATTATTTTAGAAACACATTTTTGACATCTATATTTGAAAAGTTCATTAGCATTACAATGTCAAAAATCATGTTTTTATTTTGTTTTATTGTCTAAGTTAGCTGTATTTTTTATATTAATACTTAGTCAAAACAACCCAAATGCAGATTGATTGTTATTATTCAGAATGCACAATAAAAAATATATTTTGGAAAAAAATTAAAAACATAATTATCTGTTTTTAGCAAGTGAACTCTTCATTTAATATAAAAGCATTTCTTTAAACTAAAGGAACAACTGAGCACATGCTGGTTTTTAAACAAGAACTGATTTGCCAGCTACATCATCACACTATCGGCATAAACCAGCCCAGACCATCATGTATATTTAGTCATACACAGTGCTGAAATAGTGCTCAACTGAATGGAAACATCTGCAAGGTGGTCTTTTGCTTCAAAAATCTCTCTGTTCAAACAGAGAGGATGCTTGGCTCATATCTTTTCCTTTGCTATAACAGTGGAACAGAACTAGACATTAGGGTTGCTGGATTGTACGTGAGGGATTTGGGCAGATCTGCTGATGTGAACAAAATATGGCAGTTAATGGTACCTGTACTCCACAGAGCAGCACTCTTTTTCTGATTATGTAATTACTTTCAACAAGCTGCAATGCCAACAGTTTTAAGCGACAGGTAGGCACAGACTCTGTGCTTATCTTATTTAGTCATGTTTGGCTGTTTACATTATTTGTCATTTCACCTTACATCTGACAAGTGCCCGAAAACCTTTAAATACAGCAAACAGATTTTGACACTAAAAACAGTGACCCCAAATTTCCCAGCAGTCTTTTCTTCTCTGGAAATTTTCCCTGTAGAAGAAGGTAATTGCGATAGCCGGGTTAAGCTGCGTGCTGCTGTTACAAAATATTTTATCAATTTTTCCAAACCTATGTCTCAGCCAATCAGAGCAACCATAACAGGGCAGCTCCGCCCACTGGGATCCAATCCTCCATTTATGTTCTGATCACATCATGCAGTCGCCTGTGCATGGATATGACACCGTTAATGAAAAAAAACATGACAGTCTGGCTCACGATCAAGCCTTGATGTAGATATAATAAGTACGAAAAAGAGAAGGAGGAAAAAAGAGAAACAGTCAATTACTAAATTGAGACACTTATTTGGGGACGTGTTGCAACAAAGCCGTATGATGTTGTGTCCCCATCAGAAAGACAGAATGAGAGAATATTGCTCATTGTTGGGTTCAGTACATAAAAAGGCGGAACGGTAATGTGTGTCCAGTACACACAGTGAGAACAGCTCGCGGTGTGTATACAAGAACTCGATGTCAACTATGGAGAGTTCAGGCTGATTTCCAGGGAAAGAGAAAGTCTGTAAGAGAATCACATTCAGTCCTGTTGTAAATAGGTACAGTAGAGTATGTGAGTGTGTGTGAGGTACCTGTAATGATGCTGAATCAGTCCTATCATTAGGGCCGTTGGCTGAAATGCCAGGTCATGACTCACAGAGGAAAAATAGAGAGAGATGTTAAGGTTAGACACTTAGACATGTGGCCCAAAGATAGCATTGTTATCTGTATAGCTGTCTATTCCTGTAAGCCACAAAATATGAGAAACATTAAAAAGGAGACCATAAAAAGACTGAATGCCAATGCAAGTCTTAGAGATACAACAGTCCAAAATAATCTAATTTAAAGTAAAATATTGTTCCTCAATATGTATTAACTTGCTCCGCCTCTAAAAGAATATCCTCTTTCACTGGTGTCACCTAGGTTGAACGGATGTTAGGATAACGTTAACCAATCACCAAATGACCTTTTAGGTACGGCTAATGACAATGACAAATTGTTCCACACACAACTCTAAACGGAGACAGTGCATCCAATAGTTTGCATGAACAGTGTAAACAAAAGGATTGACGTCACTGCCTCAGAGACACGAGCGGGTTTGTTTACTGAATCCTTTGTATTGTACTCAAGGGTATAAAAACACAGAGCATTTATAATTAAAGATGTTTTTATCATTTAACTGTTCAAAGTTCCAACACTACAATTTTCAGAAATGCCTGGAATCCAACGGGAAACGATCAGTGGGGATTTTTATCTAGTAATTATTTCATACCTCAAGGATAGAGGTCCGCATCACATGATCCGATCGATGTTTAGATTCCAGTTTCGAGGTATTTTGCTAGGTTCCAGGTGTTGTTTAAGGGGTGTAAAGAAGATTTTTACAGTTAAAATGACACTTTCTAACTTAAAGGGATAGTTCACCCAAAAATGAAATTCTGTCATCATTTACTCAGCCTCTTATCATGTCAAACCTGTGACACATAAGAAGATATTTTGAGAATGTTACCAAACAGTGCTGGCACCCATTTACTTGTATGGACACAAAAGCAGTGCAAGGTAATATGTGCCGGTTACTAACGTTCTTCAAAATATCTTCTTTTTTTCTTCTGAGGAAAGGAGAGAGTCAAACAGGTTTAAAATGACAAGAGGGTGAGTAAATGATGAAAGAATATTTCTTTTTGGGTGAACTATCACTTTAATTCTCTCTCCTCAACCTACTGCCTGGAAAACATCTTCTCACAAGGCACGCGAAGGGAACTGGGAGGGATGGAAACTGTGATCGTTCTATTCACAGGTCTCTCAGTCTCCACTTACCCACGGTCATTATTGCAAACCTGTATGCTGACGTCCGAGAAATAACAACAAATAGAAGTGCAGATGGAGTACTGCGCTTACTCAGTGCAATTTAGTTCTTTCTGGGAGCAAACAAATTGCCCTGCATACACTTCTGCCTGTGTGTGCGTGCTGGTTTGTTTGTATCACCTCCTGTTCTTTGGGTGTTTTTTTACTTTTACTTTTCCTTGCAGGGTACCATCAGAACACTTGTTTTCAGATTGTGGCTCCTCAAACCTCAACAATCCACACATTTGGTACCTGGCAACTGAAATACTGTCACGCATGAATAATAAGGGACATAGAAGAATGGGTTAAGAAGACTGCGGATGTCTTCGGTATTAGAGTGTTTTATGTAAGAGATTAACATTCAGAATAAGAGCGTTGTTTTTTAGAATTACTGTATGAATCAGAACATCCATTACTTGTGTAAATACTTTCAGCATCTCTGCCTCTCTATCTCTGTCTTCTTTTTGAAAGCTGTAAAATGCAGTACCTGCTATAATACACAACGTGTGGGTGGCTTGGTTTCTGCGGTTCATAATTTAGCCAATTTTGCAGCCTGGTATTTGGTTAATATTAATTTAAAGTGCAGGCTGTTCCATTAATAGTCTACGGCGTGATTAAAAAATTAAAACAAAGTGGTCTGCTTAGCAACACCATGCTTGAGGAGGTTTGGTGAAATATCACTTGTGTTGTTTACTCAATAACAAATTGATTTGCGGTCATTTGTCATTATATGCCAGTGCAATCTGTGTTGATAAATATGAAAATGTAATAATGTTTTTTTACTCCAATCAAATTTGTTTCAAATAAACTTATTTCTAGCAAATATTGGACTCATTTCATTATTTCACATGTCTAAATCTCTCAAAACCATCATCATTAGACTGATGATAAATTTGTCGAATCGGATAGTGATCACAAACGCCATCTCCTACTTTTCCCCGTACAAACTAACAAATAGAGACGAGCAATCAAATACTGACACGCTGCTTTGATAACGCAACTAAATTCACCTCAAAGCCATTTTACATTTTAATGTGCACAGATTAAAACGAGGGAGACGACTAAACATGCAGATGTGACAATACATTTCGAATTTAGAGAACAAATTCAAGGACTCTGGGTTTCAGCGTGCATTAATATATTAAAACCCAAACCAAAAAAAAACAGCAGGTCTCAAAATTAACAACAATGGCATTGACATCCTTCATTGAAAAATTCAACAACTTCTTCACTACAACAATTTTAATCGCTGTTGTATGGTTGTTATTATGGGAAAAGTGAAGTGTTTAGGCAATGTTTAGTGTTGTTTGTGTGGGTGACAACTTTGATTGAGGCTGAACGCTCCTTCAGTGCTGTTTGGAACTGCACGGTAGGAGGCGAAATGTCTCAAAATGTCAACTTCAAAATTCCCAGGGAATCTGACACCCACTGCAGTCTGTAATCCAGGTTATTACCAGGCTTCACTCCCCCATATGTGAATCATTTCCACTCTTGGCATCAATACAAACGAGTGGATTTGAATACAAAGCTTAATAAAATATTGAGGTGCACGGGGCAACAAGGATGATCCAGTCCATAAAAATGAAATATCACTGTACGATCCTCTAGTCACCTGTATATTTTACAGCAGTATGCTAATGTGTGTCTGTAGTGTTCCAGATCAGTTGGCTCTTAAAATGCAGGAGTATTTTTAATGTCAATCTCAAAACAGGCACATTATTAAAACATGTCCGCCTACTTAGCATTTGACAAAGTAAGATTAGAAAAACAAAAGGATTTTCTTTGTTGCTTGTCACATCAAAGCACACAAGGCAGCAGTGACTGATCTATTTGTCGATGCCATTCTTTAAACCATTTTAGCCCAGATGAAGCTATTTTTATCATGCCTGTCCACAGCTGTTAGATACTTACTGTAAGCAAAAACAATTAAGTATTATCTTAAAAATCTGTGTTATCTGCTATAAATCATGACTTTTATGTCTATAAAATAATCTATGTAAACATTTAAAATTTTGATTTTTTTAGGCTGATAATTATGTATTAGGCTGTATAAACCTGCCAATACAAAGAAAAACAACCTCTAGTTGCTTTACATGTCAGACAGGCAGACTTAGTAGATGTTTTGGCCAGAACACCCCTCAATCTGAAGTAAGAGTATTGTGGACTATTGTTCACTCCTGGATTGTAAAACCTGGAGGTTAAAGACCCCATAACTGTACTCAACAGAATTAGCATGCAAATTGAAAGCCGAGGAGCAGCTGTAGCACTTAACCACCATCACGCTATTGGAATAAACATATTGGCCACACTTTCCGACCCCGTGCACGGCGGGCAAAAGGCGTGCGTAGTCGCATAACAGCCTTTTGCTCTTTAGAAAAACCCAAGGACGAATCGAGGTGAACGCGAGCTGTGACACTGAACACATTACATACGAAACGCTCCATGCATGTCCCATTTGTGCGAAACGACCTTTGCCTATATCCCCCAAGGCACGATGCATAAATAAGATCATCCCAACTGGAATAATATTGAAATCGCAAAAGCACAGACATCACTAAGTACGACAACAAAACACCGTTACACAACTACGGATCGCGTTGAACAGGGTCGCACGCGCGTAATGGGAAACGTGAAGCAGGCTTGCGTTAATAATTGATCACTCTGAACGTGGGACGTTTCAGATGGGAGCTTTCCATGTGATTCAGCGAGCGGCTTTATCAGAGGCAGCTGCAGTCCCCTTTACAGACACACTCACTGCCTCTCCGTGCACCAGAAACAAGGACGTCCTTCTTTTGCCTGGAAACCGGAGATGTTAGAAACAAGCAGTTAGAGCCTCGCTGCATCATTACTGCTGAAGTTTCATTTCTGGGAGTTAATCGGCTTTTAGAGAACATTAAAAATCGTCGTACAGGTAATTATGCTCTTTATGCGTTTGTGGAAAGCGAGCGTTTGCGCGCTTTGGTGGGATGGAGCGGAAGCGGGAGCTGTCCGCCACTAATGGTGCTGAAATCAGCCTCTCCGCGAACGAGGAAGTGCTTGTGTTTTTTGACACGTATGGTGAACAGGAGTAAATATTATTGACGTTTAGAGCTACACGTAATTAGTTGTGTATATAGGCACTTAGAGATCGGCATCATACAACATGGTGATTTGGGACTTGCAACGCTGAAGTGAATTCATTCATCAGCAAACGTTTGTTTGGGGAGTAGAAAGAAGGAGAGTAGCTCACGTATGGGACTGCCGCGGATGGATAAAGGAAAGTTTACACACAGATTCACTGCCTATTGTCAGATCGAGTAGTCTTTTTAATAAAAGGAAAAACAAAACTTTCAATTTACATTCCTAGATTTGAGTCTTTACATCGGGAGGATTGTTTTGCTGTCAAATGTTAATATGATATATATGGGTTGCAATGTCATAAGGCAATTTCCCTCGAGAAGAACAAATGCACCCTGCAGATTTACTTTAATTGCACACACCGTTCCCATCTCCCACAGCCGAAATTAGTCTGAATTATTACGAGATACGAGGAATGTTGTTTTATTAGCGTACGTGTTACATGTAAGCGTTGATAGTCCACTAATGCTATAGCGTATGCATGCTTTTCACAACTCCGCTCTTGGTGTGAACTGTATGCACGGTAAGCAATATTGACCTTTATTGCCCTTCACGTGCGAATCTAATAAACTGGTCGTTATTTATGGCATAGTATTGTGCACTAAATCATTATCGATGTAGGTTGGCGTTGTTTTTTTGTTACAGCTTATACCAACTAAGTTATGATATGTTAGTATTTTTGTTCAATTAAGTAATTCTCTGTTTCACATTTTAGATCTGGCTACAAGGGACTACTTGAAAAGCTTAACCTGAATGTGATATTTGGTTGAAGAAGGCAGGAATAAAAAGCCATCATCATGAATTTTGTTATGAAGCAAGCGTTGGGAGGTAAGTTTTAAATTGTCCCGTTTCTAAACAGGCTTGATTCCGCAGACACGCACGCGGAATAGACTGACCATATTTTGAGTTATATACTGTAACCTACTAAGACTGCATATCTTAATATGCTTACATACTTCCTTAATTGTCATGCGCTTTATTGGAACGCACATATGGCAAAAAACCAAGTGTTGCTTGTTCTGTTGCACCAACCTGTACACTAAAGTTTTGCGATGCTTCGGAAAATGCTTTATTTGCTGAGCTGGTATTTGTGTCCTTCATAGATTTTGTTTGCAGAGGTTATCTCGCGCTATGTAGAGGTGATTGAGTCTTTGCGCATTTCGAAATATGCCGCAGTACAGACGCGCTGCCTGTTGTTTTATCACAACCCAATGGAATCAACGTTTTTCAGCTGGAAAACCAATTTGTTAATATATATTTTGAAACCATCCATCCTATAATTTATTTCCTGATAATCCTTTTATTAATTACTTCCATTTTGGTAGGCTAATGACTATTGTTTTTAAGGCACATACAATATTTTTAAACCCCGATATCGACATGCGCACTGCATAAACATGCATTTATTCCATAAATATCTGGCATTAAAACATCTAAAGCATCATTAACTCCCTTTGCATTCATAATAAGGATTTTATCTATCGCTCTCTTTATGGATTTAGACCCATGAAGACTGAGATTCACAGACCAGTCTCAAGGGGTGTCACCAGGGCTGGACTGTGGCGCCTGATGAGAGGGGATGTTCTATAAAAAGATGCCGTACGATCTGTTTCATTAACCAGCCGCTGGGTAAAGCAGCCCACGGGGGTCCTGCCCTAGTCCACTTGCTTTATCGATAAAAAAAAATGAGCGAAATCCACTCAGCTGTGTGAAAAGGGATTTCACCCTTGAAAAGAGAAGATGCTACCTCACGTTTACTCGCAACTTAAAATTTTCATAATTGAATTGTTGTTAGTTATGGATTGTTTTGGGTTATTCTATTTATTTGTCAAAATATATCTAGATTTACAGATGAAAATACATAAATACTGCATCTTTGGATCTGCGAGTGCGAATAAAATGCTATAAAATCGTAACTTGCCACTGTTTAAGGTGATTTAAAATACGTAAGAAAGACGAGCAATCACAATTTTTTATGCACTCTCGAAGAAGACGCAATGACGTCATCACTGGTTACATTTTAATGCCATTATAGTATGAATGCATTAGCCTTCAAAGACAAACTATTGTGCTCGAAAACATTGACACAATTCGCATTTAGAAGATTCCAGGCTGTGAGGTAATCCAAACGCTTTTGGCTATTTAAAAAGAAGGAGGAGCCATTCAAAATGTCCCACCCTAATCTGGCAGTACTGTTTCCATGGAAATGACATCAACGCATCACTTCAGCAGTTTTTAATGCTGTGAAGTCTACCTTTTCAAACATTATAAATGAAAAATAAAAAGTATAACTTTTACAACAGAAAGCACACCTAAGGCCTTTAATAATGACCTGCAGTTCAATAATAATAAGTCTTTATTTTAAGCAGTTTAATGCTTAGGGTTAGAATATTTCAGGACCACCGGCGCTGCCTGCCGAGAACTGTCCTCAATGTGCAGCTTCTTTGGTACACACTCATGATTCTTGCTGTTATCTTGCTGTATCTAGTTAGACCAAGTAGGCAGAAAAGACTTAATGTATTTTTGGGAAGCTTTTATTGCATCACCGAGATGCATCCATAAATGCATTACTGCATCGGCCCGGTGCAAAACCGCTGCCCTGTGGGGTTTTTGGTGTGGCTGCAAGCTCCACTGTTGATTGATCCTGTAAATCAAGGAACAGGCAATCTTCATTCGCCAGTGGCGGTTTTGACAGCCACCCTGTCGCCCAGGCAGAGGTGAAAATATAGGTGTGCCTGTCTTCGTAAGGGATTTAAAGGCAGCAGGTCAGTTGGTGGAGAGCTGGCTAGGCAGTGGAGCTTACGGATGTGAGACTAATCACAGTTTTGTGTGAGAAATCCCCTGGGCTTTCCTGAAGCATCATAACCCCACCCTTCAGAGGCGTGGACACACACTTTTCAATTTCCAGCAGAATTTCACACATAACAGTTAAGTCTTCTTAGCTACCTCTCACGAAAACCTGCCATTTTAGATTTTATTCGACACATATTTACTATACACATTTGTATGTAGTGCGTTAGATTTGCAGTAGTTCCCTTCACTAAATGCATATTTCCAAAGCAGAACACATAAAGTAAATCAAAGCTTTAGCCACATAACCCCTCCCTTCACATCTCTCTTATTTCTCCTGATTCTTATTCCTGACTTTCTCTTTCTCAGTCTTTCTCTCTTTTATTCTGGGTAAAGCCAGCTCAGCGAACTGGAGTAAAAGTAAGCATATGGCTTACGGTGTTATAAAGGCACGGGACACAATCTTCTGCTATAAACACACACATTGCAAACCATAAACCTTTTACATTTTTAACTGCTATATGGATATTGTAGGTCATGCCAATACTGCAAGAGAAGGGTTTACTTAAATATACACAATATAAGACGCTTTCATATGTTGATACATGAACTGTGAAAATTGAAAGATTCATTTGTAGAACAGGCAGGACTCTAGACAACGGAAACGTTAATGATACCGGTAGACAGATTGATGTTTAGCTCCTGAAGTATTTGATCAGTCTTGATAGAAGTGATAAATCTAGATTACAACCTTAACACCTTTTTTAGGAGTAAATTTTGCATCAGAAACATATTTGCCTTAAGATACACGTGTTAAAAATACAGTTTGTGCAAAACCCGATGATCCATATTATTCCAGCACGATACCATCCAAATACCATCTTGTGTGCTTCAATGAACGCGAGGAAATCAGACCTTTTGTAAAAAAGTGAACACGGTAAATGTCACAAACATGCGTACATGTAGTAAGTGATAAACACTTAGCTTTGATAGTCTCATTTGTGGTACATGTGGTTGATTCACACAGTTTGTCTTGGAAAACAGCATTGCCTGTTTTTCTGCTGTTCTGAATTGGAGAGAATGCATTTTACCAACCGCGTTTAATCATTCAGAACACCGAGCCTGCTCCTTAATGAGATCACCTTCACATCAGAGTCAGCTCTCTCGCACCCAGCGGGGGTCTGGCACGGAGCTCTGACAACGGGTCACACATTAACATGGGTTAGTTGAAATGCAAATGCAAAGCAACTGAAATGACATTAACTTACTTGAAATCGTCTGCGCTGCACTGAAACACAATTGAAAAACACAGACAGTAGGGGCATTTTATGAGCGTTCATGAGCTAAAAAACAGCTCGCCGCTGTGCAGCACAATGAAACAGAATGCATCAAACTTCTTTTAATTGAACTCAGCATCCTTAAAATGCAGCGCAGGTTGCGTGAGACCAAACACAAGAGACAGTCAAAGGCATCAATCAGACCACACGTTTAAAAAGGTAAACAATTTCAAAACAACTGTTTTCAGCACCCTGCTACTTGAGCGACACATTATTTTACACATTTTCAAATGCTACACTATCAACAAGTTCCGGTTACGTTTGTGTAAAGAGAAAGCGTGTCTGGTATAAATGTGGGTATAAATGAAACCCACTGACAACAGAAAGCACCGTTTGCACAGCGGCAGAAACAACGATTATTGATGTATGCCCTGACCCAGAAACTGATCCTGTACGCTGAACTGCCATGATTTTTACCTATGTAATGAGAGATAGCATAAATGCAGCGACCGCAGCACGCTTGGCTGAGATCAATACCAGCCCTCTGTTCAGAGAAGTGGGGTTAAATGTTATATCTGAATTACAGGCCGAATCAGAGGAACATTAAAATAGATTAGGGGGCTTTTAGGAGCTCTTAGAGTCGGGCTCGTGGACTAATCCAATGCTCATCAACTTTTAATTGTAATGTGAGCCTCTAAGGCGATGAATATTTTTCAAGAGAATGACACAGCACATTGGAGTTGGCAAAAAGAGAGAGAGAAACATGGCAGAGGAGGGGCAGTAGAATAGAAGAGCCAATGTACTGTCCGGGGGTCAATACTTTTAGGGGGCGAGAGAAAGAGAGAGTTCACTTCTTGCCTCCTTTCTTTCTTTCTTTCTTTCTTTCTTTCTTTCTTTCTCTTTCTTATTTCATGGTTTCTTTATGTTTTTTCCTTCTTTCTCTTCCGTCTTTATTATCTAAAAAGATTTTTTTTTCAAAATGTTTTTCTTTCTTTCACACACAATGATCTTTCATACAAAGAAATGTCCCATTATTTATCACTTAAGTTTAACATATTTCACTATATTTGAAAGACATTTTCAGATGTAGCTCTTACAAGTACTGCTAAACCTACACACACCTGTTCTACATGACTTCCCTGGACAGGACACAACCTGTTCTCTTTTCCCTCCTGTAGGTAATGTAAGAAACAGTAACAGCTGTGATTTGTGCCTGACCTTCCACCCTCGCATCCTTCTCACTACTCTCCCTCTCCATATTTATTTCTCCATTTTATTATCACACTCTCTTTCGGGTCAGCAGATGAACACACGGTAGAGCGAGTGGACAGGTTCTCAGGCTGCAGGTTTCTGGCTTTGAGCTGCAGGGACTACATGTGTGCAATGGCCCTTTCAATGGCATGCAGAGAAAACACCTGCCATTGTGACACACGTAGCCACAACGCAACTGGCAGCGTGAGCTACACATCTGTAAACGATCGGTTACGTTGTCAACACATTAATCCACAATCAATGACCTTCTATTGCCAAGTGACCTGTAGTGACACATATGCACACACACAGGTAATGGCACACTTTCGTTCCCTGGCCCCAGAATGACCGCAGGTCAGGTCTGCCGAGGGCATTCATGTGTGTCAAATTGGATGAGTCATGATTTTGGACCGGCCGGTTGTACATGATGCCATGGGGCTCCGTCTGGTCTTTACCGCCAGTTCAACACAACAAAACTCACTGAAGTTATCTTTATTAACAAGCACATTTTAGACCAAGGGAGGGTAGCTAAACATACATGCCCTTAAAATCAATGGCGCACCTGTGGAGTGGACGTTTAAAACTTTGGAGGTAGTTGCAGTCTCATCTCTAATGGTTAGTGACTATGTGCAAATAACTAACAAATGTTTATTTTTCTTAGATGGCTTTTAACCTTTCACATCTAAAGTATGGTACATTGTGGTTTGCTCGTAAGATCTCTTTCATTGAACTTTGGAATCATTGATTCAGACAGATGATATTAAACCGTATGAAACGCTATGCTCATCAGCAATCATAATATCATTATCATCATCCTCTTTTTCCTCTTCATTATCGACAATTTTCTCCTGAGGATCAGAACGGCAGCTTTACAGCACTGTTACCTCATACTGCGCCGTCTTCTCATGAACTGAAATTTGAATAACAGTCAATATATTATTTCATGAGGAGGTTAAAAAAAATTCTCATTTTCCTCCTATAAGAAAAAATTAAAAATACAATGATTTAAAACCCACTCAACTGGCCTGACATTGTCCAGACAGCCCCATAAAAAGCTGCTTGACATTTTATTTAATTGATTCTTCACATTTGGTTCTACAAGCTCTCTGTTTAAAGGGGTCATATGGCACGAATACGTGTTTTTCTGTGTCTTTTTGGGTTATAAGTTGCCCATGCATGTATTAGACAAGTAAAATTGCAAAAAGACGCATTCTATCTAAAAGCGAATTCTCACCCAGACCTTACTGAAGGCCTCGTGTAACCACACCCACAAAAATCTACGTCTGTTCGTGGTATGATTTGACTGCCCAAATGTATACACATGTAAAGTGGGCGTACCTTTCAGTACAATTGTTCTGGAACCTGATGTTCCAAATATGGTAAGAGGCGTTACATTTCCGTCACACGCTTGCAGTATTAGACCAATCACTATGCACTGGTTAACTGGACAATCATAGAACACCTCGCTTTTTTAGAGCAATGAGCTTTGTAAAAATCTGCGTGTTTCAGAGAGGCGGGGCAAAGAAGAGATACAAACATGCACAGTATGTGAAAAAAACATAGTTTTTTAAAGTGGCCCTAACACGCACGGTTTCTGCCAATTTCATATTAATCTTGAGTACCTATAGAGTAGTATTGCAAACTTCGTATCTTTGAAGAGTATTTAGTTTGATCACAGTTATAAAAGATAGATACAGCTGTACGATTATTTCCATATCATACACGGCATGCGGGGGGGGGGGGGGGGTGTGTAGGCTGAACTAAAGCACATTGCCAACAAAACACAGACATCAGTTTCACTCCTGCTCTCCCTGCTTTCGCATGCTTTTCCGGGAGAATTATCCAATAAGGGACTAGGAAATATCATTACGAAACCGTTTTATATGTCCGAAACCTGTACAATCACTTGGGGAGTGTATCGAGCAAAGAAATACTACCTCATACGCCCAACACGTTTTTTTAAAAGTTGACCATGTTAAGCATGAGAGGACAGCACGTTTAACATTGAAAATAAGTTAGAATGCATGTCACATCGTTGCAGTACCCCTTCAACCTTAAATTGTGTATACACATTGCATGACATCTAAAATAAACAATACCATTCGTTTTAGCCATGTCACATGACCCCTTTAACTGTTACTTTCTGCTGATGTAATATTCCAGTGTTATGATAGGAGTACAGGGTTAATCTCATCCATAAAGCAGCCTAGAAATTATCATATGTAAAATGACTCACTATCCCAGTTCACCAAAGTAAAGATTACAGTGCGAGCTGGCACGGTGGGACCTTTTTAAAATGCCCTTGTTTTTTTATTAGCTTCATGATTTAAGACGTTTGACCTAATTTAGCAATGTTCTTTTATAGAAATAGATCCAGACACAATAAACTCCCCACGTCTCCTGAGACTGAACAGACTTGAAGTAAAATCTCAAGCTATTGAGTTAACTCCTGAAGGAATAATTCAGACCAATCCTGATCCTCATTTTTAATCAAATCCTGAACCCTCTGCTATAACAGTCAAAGAAATTAAGCTGTTATACCAGCATATGACTTTATTTCTTTCATGGACCACAAAATGGGAAATTTAGTGCAGTCGATAATTTTTATGGTGCTACTATATTATTTTTACCATCTATGATCTGTAGTCATCATTCATTGTAATAAGATGAAAAACAGTGACAAAGCAAGTTTTAAAATGTAATTTCTCATGGACTAAAGAAAGTCATAAATGCCATTTAAAATGAAGACTTTAATTTTAAGTAAACTATTCCTTTAACACCCATCATGTCCTTAATGCGGAACCTCGGCAGGCAAAAAATAGACTGTTGACGCATCAGTTAGATAACCTTGTCGTGCCATACTTGGCAGTTGGGTTTCCGAGCTGCTATCCGGTATCCCTGTGAGAGATCTCCACCGCTTGCTGGCACAGGGCAGAGGTCTTTTGGCCAATAAGCCGCCTGCCCTTGACCACTGTCCAAAATGGCGGTCACGGACCAGCACGAAACTGGCAGCCTTTCTGTCCCCAACAGAGTTAAACTAAAGCACAGCTGATAAAGTGAGTACTGATTCTATTCCACGGTCACCGCTTCCTCAACCGTCACCACTTCTTTAAAAAATCTCTCATCAGTTATGACCTCACAGACTGATGTGGAAGTTCATTAAACAATCTGATGCTTTCGTGATGAACTACATCACTTGTCATTGTGTGTACGTGTGATACGAAATGTATGTGTGGACGTTTGCTTTGTGCTGACTGTAACACAAGGTTAGGCTATCACGCTCTTTGATGGGATGTCTATTTCAGCCTTATTACCATAGAGATGGATTTAGTGGCCATATCAACAATACATACACCTGCTAAAAGAGTGATGTATTAGTAACTCCAACCCCGACTATAATCAATTCCCACGTTGCGTTAGGGTCTATGCGTGAGTGAATGTCACACACAACTGGTGAATGTCACACACAACTGGTTTGGGTGGAAGTGGGCTATCATAAATAGTACTCCTCAAATCCAAAATGCCTGTTGACCATTGTTCAGCAGAACTTCAGAAACTTAGCATAGGTTGTGGTAATTCATGCATTAAAATGTCTACCTCTCAAATCATACACACAAACAAGATGCTTTTTGAACTCAGATCTTAAGATTCTTACCTCCATCACTCGAGACAGAAGTGACATGCCGGACAAATGTTTTATAAGCGCCACAGCGTTTCCATCCTTCGCTAGTCAATCAACTGGCAAAGTAATTTAATACCTAAAAAATTACGAATTACACACTTCACTAACCATGGTCTCTTCAGTGGTTCCTTTCTTGGAGGAGGGCTGCACGCTTTTTAAAGCATCATGCATGAGAAACTAGATCTTCAGCATTACCCCAGTTTCCCCAGATATGGACAGACGCCTACGTCATTTGCCATCTGGTACGGGGAGATTCCTTCCCGATCTTGTAAACGTGTTATGATTCTTCTATGTCTTAAAAGACTAACATGAACAGGACAGAATGGAACAAAGGAGAGTATCTACGTTCATCTGTAGCTATTTTTGGCGCCACATTTGCTGGCAGATGGAGTACAATCACTAAAGAAAATCTCATCCCTGAAGAAACAAGGCTGTGGTAAAATCTTAAGATGTTTCTGACAAACTGCAATGTCGTTTAGTCACATTGATCAACGATTTAAACAACAGTCATTGGACAAAATAATAATAAAGAAAACGATTTTGCAGTTTCTTGGTTCATGACCCAAAGACATTGACTTCCCCAACACATACAGTGAAAAAAGATGTAACATACAGCATCTCCACACCATACCTCACCTGTCGTTACACACCTACTAAAATCTATTCTTGGAAGGACGCTTGGGTTTGCTTTGTTTTAACAAATGGTGTGTATGGAATTGTGCAGCGTGTGCACTGTGACACTGGAGGAGAGTTACAGCCCACAGTGGCGCTCTTTGAAAATCATTCATCGTCAATGTGACCTCAGGAATATAAAAAGGAAGTCGGTGCGGCTTTCACTCTGGCTGCAAAAGGTTGTGTGTTTTCAAACGATCTGCTTTTACCATATTTTAAAACGCTCTATTTGTGCCAAACTGATCATTTTCTCACCTTGTCCAAAAGGTGCAGTGATAAAATACACAGCTCAACTCAGAACTTACTTCTGAATGGAGGTTTTACCTCTTGAGCTGAAGGTCTCTGGAACAAATCTTGTGTTTCAGTCTGCGTTTGGAGCAGCACTCTTATGGCGAAGGTAGGCGTCAGAGAGAAAGGCAGTAGTGGGCGTGTGGAGAGGCCTCTGCTGACCCATCAGCACTTTACAGAGTCCCTGCAGAGCTTTGCCAGAATGTTCCACCTCCATCTAAACAAACACATCCAACCAATGCTGAAACACCAACAAGACCCATGCTGGCAAATATTATATCTTAAGTTGACGTTTAGCATTCTTAATAAAAGTATAACTTGCAAGTCTTTTTTACTTTTTTAATGGCTTATAAGCTTGAATTACTTTACAATAAGGTTGTATTTCCTTTACATTTGGAAATGCATTAGCTAGTGCTGTCAAACAATTGATCATAATTAATTGCAACCAGAATAAAAGTTTGTGTTTACACTATACTGTATATGTCTGTGTAATTTTGTATTTATTTATAAACACAAAACCATATACATAAATGTTTATATAATAAGGAAATATTTAGATATGTATTAATATTGACTAATAATTGAAATAAGATATAAAAGTTTATTAATTTTTCTTAAATAAATGCATGAATGAATATGCCCAGTGCACAGTCACATAGAATGTGTTCTGCACACAAACGTTTGTTCTGAATGCTGTTTATCGCAATTAAACGTTTGACACCTCATTAGCTAACATGAACCAACAATGAGCATTAACTAATGTTGTAGATTTAAAAAAATAATTAAGATTAAACCAAAATAATACAGTAAATGCATTATTTAATGTTAAAGGCGGGTTGTCCGATTTCTGAATAACGCTTGTTTAGACAAAGTCGGGCTGAGCACCAAAACAACCTTGCAGCCAATCAGCAGTAAGGTGCACAGGATGGAACTCATTGCAAATGAACTCTTCAAATACCTTATTGTAAAGTGTTACCATAGCTTTGCAAAAAAAAACCAATAAAATGGCATAAAATATTTAAATCTGGACTGGAAATAGAAAGCATGTTCTAATCTTTTTAATATCGACCCAACCCCTTTGACTTTGTGTCCTTGAACACGGCGATACACAGAAGGCTTTCTCAGAAAGGCTGTTCTTGTAATGCGTACTGTTTATTGTAAGTTGCTTCGAATAAAAGCATGAGCAAAATGACAAATTAGTGCAGAAGACAGGAAAGCACATCCGAATCCTCAGTTGTGGCTGCAGCTGGTGTTTTGATGAGACTGCAGATTTGTTCAATTCACAGGCGTAGCAATGTGGTGTGTTTACTAAGCAGAGCGTAATAAATTTGTTCTTATTAGATCTACGAGTTTAAGCCACATAACAACAGCCGAAGAGTAACCTCAGAAGTCAAAGCACAGCAGCGGCTGTGTGTTAACTGGGTCCAATAAAAATACTCAAAAGGAAATGCAGGAATCGTTGACGGTTCACAGACTCATTGATCCGAGATGCCAAAAAATGCTAAAGCATTATGTTTGACAAACAATCAGGCCAGAGCCATTGAGGGAGAGAGTTGCGCCAACGGAAATCCAAAATGTTCGCATGTCACGTGATTCATGGAGACTTCAGATTATGTTATATTAAGTCATGTTTTCTCTTTAAATGTTTAATTTCTTTCACTTTTTAATTCATTAAATGCTTTTCGTCTTTGAGTGGGTTAGAAGTTTACCTCAGTTTAGTCGCAGCTTCATGCGTAACTAGTAACTTCCGGGAACTATTAAGAGCCACCATTGCTGTGAAAAAACTGTTCCATCGGAGTCAACCGAGTTGACGCTACTCCCTCTCTCAATGGCCCCGAGTCAGGGAAAAGACCAACAGAGTTAAGAGGTCAAAAGAAAGATGAATTCCATATCAATTCTCAAACACATCGAGGACTTTTCAATCCAGTTAGAACATCACCAGAGATTCAAACTGGCACACATAGTACTGGCTGAGACAATGATAGCAGGACTTCGGTCTCTGGGCTGCGTTTTTGAAAATACTATGCTCATCTGAATGACTGGCAGACGTGTGGACGTCTGGGATTCGTTGGAATGCAGACATCATTTGGAAGCGTTGTCCTTGAAACAACAGCTTGGTGATATCCGTCCCGTCCATACAGTCTGATGCACAAATGCATCTGACCGCCAAACGCTGTGGACCAAAACGGCCCACCCATTTTGACACAAATCAGGGATTTAAAATCGAATTTTAACCTGAAAACCAAGAGGGGAAAATTCAAGGAATCAGCTTTGCATACACCGATGGAATTTGCAAGGTTAACAGAATAAAGAAATCATGCGTATCATGGATCAAATTCATATTCAAATCAAATGATTAAGTTTATGCTGATAAAATGATTTGTAATGAAAAATATTTTTCATATTTCAAAGGAGCCCAAAACGAGATGGAGAGAGTACAAGACACCCATAAAATATTCATAGGAGCAAAATCAATTGCTATCAAACAATTCTGCGGATTAAAATTCCAGATCATGCATGACTACACATGGAAAGGTCAAAAACACTGCACACCCATATCCCAAAGGCTCCCTTCAACAATGAACATCATTTATGTTGAAATTATGCCAGACAAAGTGCAGAACTGAGCACTCTTAGGAAAGAAAACATCAGCCAAGGACCGAGCAGCGAGGTCATTCGCTGTTATTGTAAGTCAGAGCAGACAGTGGACCTGCAAAGCTGACGCGGGAATGTAATTAGCAAGCCATTTGTGCTTAATGTACAGAGATAGCAGTATAATAGCTCAAAATGGAGGCAGACATAGAGACCAGCAGCCCAGTAATGACAGAGAATTCAAAGAGAAGGTCAGAGGAGCCCTGTGTTACTTTACATTGAGGGGTCAGTAGGTTTGCTTTTACTGAAATGGTCTGGCCAGAGAAAAACGATCTTAAAGGAATCTTAAAGGAGTGGTTCACCTAAAAGTAAATTGTGTTCTTTGAACACACAAAAAAGATACTAGTAGAATAGTTACTTGATATTTAATCGGCTGTAAATATCTAAAAACGCACAATGAAAGTGGATAAAATGCTCCTTAAATGCGATCCCTTCATACATTTGCCTTGAAAAATAAATGCAACACTTTTTTAAAGAGGATGTATGGAGACTCTTGAGGTATGACATTTCCATTCAAATTTTGATGGTAATTGCTTTTCTTACACAAGCGTGAGCTGTCAACACGTTTGCATGGAATTTAAAGTGATTAATGTCACTATTACACTTCAGCCAGGCATTATTAATTATTCAAAGGATAGATTGGTTCATTCCGAGCTTGAAGAAAAATTACTATGATGAATCAACTTGTCAGGATCCATCAAACAACAAGACAAGGTACAGTGCATTCATAAAACTAAACAATGGCTACAAAGTGTACATGCATCAATATTTTGTTGATTATTCACCTTGAGGCCCATATGTAATGTTTTATTTTTCATCATTTCTCTCACACAAACAGAACATGTTTGCTGTGGTTCCACAAAAGAAAGCATCACCTAAAGTGTGCTGCAAGCTGACTAGATTGAAAAACTATTTTTTCCAGCGGGAACATGCTTTAGGTGGGGAGAAAGTGGGTGGTCCTTTGGGTGGTCCTTGGGCGTGTCATCTGGGGCATCAGGCACTACAGAGGTGGTTGAGTCACATGACATGTCACAACGGGCCCCGTTACAAGTCGTGTTGGTAACATGCCGAGCTTTGTAAATGAGGGGAAACCAAAATGGAATGCTAGACTTGAGGGGTAAAACAGGGACGATATTGGAACATGCTCAGAGCGGTTCATTACTAATGATTTCCATTAGGAAAGAAGGATGCTGGAATGAAATCAAGGCGAAGCTGATTAATTACAATCTGCTCATTACATGAGACGATCTTAGAAATAGATTATTTAACTGGGAATGAGGGTGTAAACCTAAAATCAAAGCCACATGTTCACAGCTCCTAGGCTGTCTCATAAATCTAAATCATAATCCATTACCAACATAATTTTACAATTCTATTTCTTTAATTCTTGTGACTTTTCACTAGCGCTGGTGCATAGCAAATGATTATGTTCACACCAGATAAATGGATAATATCCTTCTTTTAGTTTCTTAAACAAACCCAAAAAATTATTACAACAGAGAATCAAAGAAACATACAGGGGACGGTTATTATAGACCAGTTTGCAAAATGTTAACACTGGTCCAGAGGCACTACATACATTATAATAATCTTAAATATATTCGTTTAACATTTTCCTTTTAATGTTCTATATTTTGTTAGAACGTATGTACAGTGTTAAAAAACTAAAACTGGACCAGCATCGAACCAGCTGAAGACATCCAAAGTGGTCTATAGTTAAATCAAACAAAAATGAATAAAAAACTCACAACTGTATAATCTTGACAGAATAGCAAACATAACTGAAAAAAAACACTAGCAAATTACAACTAATTACAATAAAAAACTAAACTAAACAGTAAATTCTATATACAAAACCCTTTACAGGGGCTTCATTAAAAAATCAAATACATCAACCCATCTAGAGTTCAGTGTAATGTGAAAAGCCTTCAAGAGTTTCTCAACTTTCCTTGACTGATCTGTATGGACATACAGCACATGTGAATCACTTGTTTTCTTCCTGGCTGATGTGGATGCTGTGGGCTTTTGT
This sequence comes from Triplophysa dalaica, assembly GCF_015846415.1. Taxonomy (NCBI): domain Eukaryota; kingdom Metazoa; phylum Chordata; class Actinopteri; order Cypriniformes; family Nemacheilidae; genus Triplophysa; species Triplophysa dalaica. Next base: position 3,782,061 of record NC_079557.1, read on the forward strand.
TTACGTGGCTTTGAGCCAGCTTGTTATTGTACAGTTCAGCCCTGGGCTTTTGTATGCGTGAAGAGTCCGTGTGGCTCTGGCACCAGATTAATCAACGTCTGAAGCCCGCTACCTCACTCCCGCTTGCTTTAGCGCGTCGCCAAGAAAGCCTAGGAGGCCTGCACCATTCGCCGGTCCCCCCTCAAGGATAAAAAGGTTAATCTTTCGAGTGAGCAGGCCCTGTCATATGCATTACAGTAATGACGAATGTAATGGATCCGGACAATGGCCGTGTGTACACAGACTGCATCTCGCCAACGCTGTTTGGAAGAATCAGAGACACAGTCTTTGAGCCACGGCCAGAGGGGCAAAACACTCGCCATGTGGCTCATTGAGTGTTTAGTCTGATAACTCAAAGGGAGGCTGAGCTTTCAGGGTCTACTGTGACTATGTCTGCAAGACAGTATGTTCTACGTCTATTCAGGGTAGACCCCAAATATAAATGCATTGTAGAAATGAAATATCACCTGACACTCAAGAAAACGCGTTGGCATTGTATCGGCATTTGTGCTTGGTTGAATTATTTTGGATGCACTACATGTTGAGCTGTTTGCTTTTAGGTGTACATACAGTACAGTTAGAAAATAGCGTGCAGTAGTGTCACGCTACAGAAATATTGTATTTAATGACTATAAATCTAAATAAATCTACGTTACTATCATCAAGGTTTTAATAGTCAAGCAACCCAGTGAGTGTCGTCATTTAACCCTTTAATACCATTTTAAGTACATCCTTCAGGAGACAGCTGTGCTCTCAATGGAAGGCCAGCTATTCCCCGCACTCGTAGCGAATTGCCAGATGTCTGAAGACATTAGGTTTGATTATTTAAAAAAAAACATCTTTTCAAGGAAACCAACCAGAGCATTCGCACAGCACCACACTAGGGAGTGATGTCTCGAGTATAAATTGTCTTTTTACCGTGTTGAAAACCCAAACACTGCTTTTTAAAACCTCAGAGCGTGAAGAACAAGGGTGTGTGAATACTGTGAGAGAGAAGAGCTGAGAAAATAGTCCTTCGTACGTCTTTACCGCTCTTTACCTGTATTGCTGCTGTCCTGGTTGAAAATCAAAGAGAGAAGTGCCAACTGAGGCACTTCGATGCAAACGGATGTCAGGGATGCTGGGAAATGAACAGATCGTCTCCGCACAGCTATTGATATTCCTGGTCATGCCTGTTTTCACAAGGAGAAGGTCACAGTTGTGAACGTGTCAGCGTATCAAAAACAGGAACATGCTGCTTGGCTGTCTTAGTTTCAGGGTCCAACTAAGACAGAGAGAGAGTTCTTGATATTTTCAACAGAAACGCTTCAGCAGTAAGATGTTTTAAAGTATTTTGAATATACTATATGTCAGGTCACCAACTGTCCTATATTTCATAAATACAGAAGGGATCTATTAAACAACAGTAGTGTATATAAATGCTTACATCACCTGTTTTTATTGCTTCAAGTTTATATGATTTCTAACAGGAGGTATGCTCACCTGATGAGGTAACCATAGCAACGGTGAGCTGCTATAGCACTTTAAGTTAGGATCAGCATGAAAGGGTGCATCCTCAAAACATAAACCATCAACTTTTATTACAGCTTAACATATCACAAGTATAACTAAAAACTTGCTTGAAAGGGGTTCAATGGGACAGTTCCCCAAAATGAAAATGAAAAAAATCCTTTCATCATTTAATTATTGGCGTGTCATTCTAAACCTGTATGACTTTTTTCGTCTGCAGAACACAAAAGAAGATATTTTGAAGAACGTTGGTAGCCAAACAACAATTACCCCCATTGACTTCCATCACTTGAACACAAAACCAACGAGACATTTTTGAAAATATAATTTTTTTTGGGTGAACTATCCTTTTAAGCATTTGGTTAGGATGAACCTCAACAAACAGTTCAGATAATCATCTTTTGGCCAACCATAAATGCCATTTTTCATCTTAAATTCAAATATTTTTTAAAGTCAATACTTAATATTAATAGTAAAGTCAGTATTCCCACTTGTTCAAATAGCTTCTATAAGTCACATGGTATTTAAAACAGGGTTCATTAACATTATTCTTTTGATCATTACACATTAAAATTCAAACTAAATACAAATTTGGACTTATTTTGGATCAATGTGTCTGTGCGGTGCTGTAGTCTTTGGTACCTGAATGGAGGCCAACACTTTAACTGTCATATTAACACTAGATAAATGGACTCCGAGAGAAGCGGCGGCACAATTAGGCCGTCACTGAAACTCTGATTTACTCTGAATCTCAGCACAGCAGAGATCTTGTCCCTGTCCAATAACTTGTAACTTTACTGAACGTCTTAGACAGAATAGATACGCATTATTCATTTTGTTCTTACTAAAATAGACAAACAGAGAAGTGTCTTTCTTTGTTAGCGAAATTCGTTTTAGAGAATTGTAGACTGGCTTTTTTTTTCGGCACGTTTACTAGGATGGGTCGCGTGCTGTGATGGATTTGTCAACAGAAAAACACAGCATTGCCCTTATGATGTCAGCACGATAAAATAAATCCATACCCGTAAATGGACAGCAGACGTGAGCTGCATGCATTACGGTTGTCCTTGACCTTGGCGTTCCGGCTCAGCGCTTCGGGACATCTCGCCCGATGGATTTTTCAAAGGATGCAGAGAGAAGATGAAAGAGTTAGACCAATACAAAGCTGCTTATCCAACACCACGCATTTGAATAATGTATTCTGATGAGACTCACTCGAGAGATCTTGAGTGTCGCTCTGACCCGGACGTGGCTTTCTCACGAGCATCACGCTGGGAATGGGATTGTCCTTGAATGAGTTTTCATAGATCACACGATTAACTGAAGGCAAACAAATTCCGTCACACACTGGCAGAGGGTAGGCGGAATGTAGGCTACATTTGAATAATGATGTTAGTTATCTTAGGGATCAGAATAGCAGTGAGATCAATGGGTGATTCACGCAGAATATAAAAAGGCATATTTAGAAGGCTAATACAGGAAAATGTTATTTCTCGGGGGTTGCCTTTTGTAATGTTCGTGAGACAATGGCTTTGGCGGACGCAGCTTCATATGTAGCGACAACTATAAGTAGCCTAAGCCATTTGCAGGTTGATGTTTTCAAAATGGGGAAACCCGTGGGTCGGTATCAAAACATTGCAGGGTTCTGAAAACTAAACAAAGAAAATCGCATGAAGAGCATAGCTCAGATGATTTGCTGTTCAATTACTTGAAATTCTAACTTTTGCTTGCAAATGTATATTTACAAATCTGAGCACGGTGTGAAACCTTCAGATGTCTTCTGAAACTGTAGAGGTGGCATATAGAAGGATACACTTTTATTCTAGGGAGTAAAATCTCATTCTGGTCTCCATTGAATCTCAATGGTGTCTAGGACACACAGCTACGATATTAAGGTGATTTGTCGTTTTCTCTTATACGGATATGATGTCATCCTGAGTCCTGCTATCAGCTTATTGAGAGCTTCAGTGATTTGTCCTAATGGCCAATAATTGAGTCTGACCTTTCTCTCTGACCTTCAAGTCCGTGGACCTTAAGACTAACCTTATTCAACCTATTCTGACATTTACCAGGCCTGAAGATCTAATGAGCTGTCAATCATTTTGTCTGAACACTCGCTTATGACTGTGTACACAATGTTACAAACAGAGCTTGTGCTAAATATTGCAAATTACATGGACTGTATGGGGTGCAAGGCTCCCTGTTGCCAGAGCCAACATAGTCATTAAGTGTGATTACAGAAAATGTTATTGTTGTAGAACGTCTAAACTAATAATTAAATAATGCTGTAAAAAGCTGAATTCTTAAATTATATTTTTGCCTATTGTTCCCATATCTTTGCACATCAGCACCATCTTAAACTTCACTGTTGTCATGACAATACGCGCACATCCTTTCACGTCGTTTTCTTGTCACCTCACCTGTGTATGAGAATTTAAAATAGCCATTTTTCACCAATTTTAAATATTCATATTTTAAAAAGCACAGTTGAATGCATACGTCTACAATCCAGTGTAAAAATAAAATTTAGAAAACCTGAAGGGCGAACACTGAGCAGAAAAAAACTAAAACAAAAATCTGATTTTACTGAATGCCAATCAATAGAGAAAAGAAGCTGCTGATACAGTGCAAAGCTTAAATGATGTGAACTTACTGTAATCTACTGTACTTGTATCATTTCAACTGTAAACTCTTCAATTTAATAAGTTAAACAAATGATATTGCCTGAAAGAAAATCACAGATCGATCTCTTTAAAAATGTATTTCTCCCGTAAAGCTATGAGACATACTTTTTTTTTGCTTTGCTGTTTTTGCTCCAGCTTGGATTTGTTCCTAAGAAAAGACACTTTCTTCTATAAAAAAAACTTTCAGAAGAGATCTATACAATGAAAAAACTGCCATTAGTTTTGCCAATACAAATTTTACTGCGTGGCAACGATGGTTTCATCTCACTTGTTTGATATATTCATCTTAAGGCCTTTTGGGAAAATCATCGGAGACAAAACTAATACTCACTGCAATTTAAACATCAAACTGCAAAACGTCTAATGAGTGTAAGTAAGAAAATACTCAGAAGTATTGAAAACGAAACAGCACATATAATAACTAACTAATGTTTTAAAATGAACACATCGACAGTTTTATCAAAATAGAGTTTTGTCATTAGGGAATGGGCAACATGTGGATGTTGAAACGCAGAATGTTTAACACCACCCTAATGGTCTGCTTTAAAATATCCTGTAGAATTTTTTTTACACTTAAATATCATGCAGCTCAACACGCAACAGTCGCGTCTATATATACAGTGTGTGCAGGAACAAATGGCGAAGAAGAAAGTGTGACGCACAGGTATGTGTTAATTTGTAAGTGTGAACGTATTTTCACAGTGTGTCAGGTGACAACGCAGCTCACTGAGAGATTACACACACTGCCACAACACAAAAAATCTTGTTTTGATAGTTCCGGCTTCTTCTTCACGCTTTCTGAAAAGACAGCTTATTAAAGCTATGGCAAACATAAGAAGTGTAAAAGGAAAGTTGTAAAAAGCAACTCAAACGCATTAGAGTTAACAGTATTAATACTAATTAGCCGGTCCAAAGAAAAGTCCTAAATGTGTGAGACAAGGACAATTATGAGACCAAACAATGCAAACGTGAAGCATGTAATTTGTTAGGGACTCTAAACCCCCGTTAGCTGAATGGTAATGTGTAAATATGTTGCAGTAGGTGTTAATAACAGGTTCAGTCTCTGCGACCCTGCCAAAGAAGCCTTTTTAATTGGCTGCCGAATCCACAATTAGGGGCGTGTGTAGCTGCACCTGATATGCAAATGAAATTAGGCATAACTCATTATAGTTCATTTACATGGGCTTCTCAAAATTATAAAGTAAATATGCGAGTTAGACACATTAATTACACAGAGTTAGCTATCTTAATAGTATTTTTAATGTTTAAAGAGCTAGCAGAAGATGAAATTAATGCATACATTTTGTTATTGACATTTCTGTGACTTATAAAACTCAAGCATCAGTTACTGGGAATTGTCATTTATCACTTGTTAGATTCACATATTCAGTGATTTTAAAGGAATAGTTCACCCAAAAAACTAAATTCTGTCATCATTTACTCTCCCTCATTGTTTGTACCAAACAGTTCTGTGGCTCCATTAACTACCATAGAAAACATTACAATGCTTGTTAATAGTTTCCTAGAACTGTTTTGCTTTTCTAGATTTTCAACATTTCATCAGAACAAAAACAGGTATAAAGTACTTTGGCATACTGGTGGCCGCGAACTGTTTGGTTAAAAGCATTCTTCCAAATAGCTTTCTTTGTGTTCATTAAAACAAAGAAATGTATACAGATAAGCGTTAACATATTAAGACGATAGTGAGAATAAGGTTTCGTAAAATCGATCAATTTAGTTTATTTTTCAAAAAAGTTAAACATTGCAGCTTCAAATACATCAATTTCTCAAGTTAAACTGGTGAAGTGATATTCTGTAAGTTCACATGTTAATACAGAAGCAAAGCTTGCATGTGATTAAAAAATAGAAAAAAAATGTTCAAGGTCACAAGTGACGGCAACATTAAAGAATAGGCTTAATTAAACAGCTCCATGCATTTGGTGTATCCAAGGCAACATATCGACATCACAGGTATTTTCTTTGATTTCTTTTCTAGACACGAATGTGGGCGACGTCCCATAACTATTTTTTCCCATAAAATCTCTTTTAAAATCTGGAAGTTCGAAGCAACGTGAATGCTGTTAGGTGACGAATATGCTTCTAAATATCAAGGTGTGAGCTACTTTTACAACTCCTCATGAGTGAAACGTACACAAAAAAATAAAGTCTTTCATTGTGACTTTCCAGACCTTGAGACGTCAGTTTGTTAATTTTTCTTTCCCTTCATCTTACTCTTCACTCATTCTTGGAGCCTATTTCTTCTCATCTACTTGAACAGAGCAGCAAAAAGCTGACTATTTTTACCCTTTTGACTCTAAAATAAGACACGCCAGCTTTGGGATATTCCCGGGTGCAGGATACCGGGATGGAAGTGTCTTTGAGCTGCTTTGTAATTGGTTTGCAAGGTTACTACACTTGATTTTATTACACAAACTCAGGCCTCGAAAGAATCGTCAAAACAAGAAGAACAAGAGCTCCAATGATCAGACCTTCATTACAGAGACAAACAACTATCTCTGAACGCTTAATCTAAATATTAAATATCCAGTGGACACCCGTACCCAAAATACGTTCTCTCACACTTCTCTCCTTTTCATTTCCACCACAAGCCTTTTTCATGACACAACCATCTACAACCTGAAAGGCAGTAAGTGGGCGACCGTGACAGCACTTTGAATTCAGCTAAAAATCCTTTCCCTTAGGTTTGTGTGGAGTGGGTTCTGTCTGTTTTCTCAAAATTGCGGGACGCACAGTCTTGCTCTTCTGTCACAACTCTGTACCCACCAAGATGAAAGTAATAAGCTGTGAGAGACAACTGTGGACTTGCACGATTTCTGGCTGCCCACCAAGATCATCATGCTGAGCTACCCAATACTGCAGCAATCCAGACTAGAGATGTGTATCTGCACGGGCAAAAAAAGAGAGACGTGAAATTACAGAATCCGAACGGATTAGAGAATAGCTACGACTAGACAAATGCAGCTGGACAAGTTCCTCTTTATTAAGCCTTTTTAAACATGACTCATCTGCCACTAGTCACCAAAATGAATTACAGAGATGAAATGCACAATGTCATGAAAAGCAGAAGTGTTTACACTTACCCAACAAGCATGCTTTGCATTTAAGCTTGAATCAAACAGGATGTTTAAATACAGACAAATGTGAACATTACCTTTAAACTATTTCCAAGAGAAACACTCAAGATACTCAACGAAAACAATACATTTTGCATGTGAATCTTGAAAGATGGTCTTCAGTTGTGAATCACACAAGTCAAGATGTGCCGTGAGCTGTTAAAACCAAAATAGATGGTGGTCTTTACGGTAAAATGTGCCAGACCAGTGATTGATCAGCCCAGACCAACACCATCAGTCCCATCTGCTGGCTCTTCGTGCTCTGTTTCGGGAAGATAGTGGCGGAGAATGGGTGATAAAAGCCTTTCGTGATGGGTGTCAGTAGTTCTTCGACTATCTCCTCTCGGGAGATTTAGGAGATACACCTTACTTCCTATAACCCCCCAACCTCTTCTCATTAGAAGACGGTATGCTAGCCAAATACTTCCAATTTGGCTCCAGGCGTTTGCGCACTTTGTTCTTTTGACCTTGACTGAAAGGCAATTATATATCATATTGATGAGGGCTTTGTTCATTGCACCTGTGCTTCATCAATACTGCATACACAGTAAAAAAAGAAAAAAAGAAACCAGTGTGCTACAATGCAAGAGCGAAAACAAACGAACGATCAAAAGCCTTAACAAATATAATGATTGCAAGAAATTTCATAATTTCTTATTTCAAATATTTTGTTTCATAACACTAAGAAAACAACTAGCAAATCCCACATGCACCCTAAATAGTCATCATAGCCCAAAAGTAATATCGATTAAATAGATCCAAATAATTAAATAAATATCAAATCAGTCAAAATTGTATCAATGTGTTAACTGAATTCATATTTTAAAGGTAAACTGTGTGTTTCTTCAACATCTAAATATCTTCACCTAACTTAGCTAAACAGAAAATTACGAAGTCTCATGAAATAAATCATAATTACATTGTGATGGGTGAAAGGTGTGCTAACTGTAAACATACGGACTGTGGAAGGGTTCCATATTCGTTATGCAGAGTAGCATTATATGAGTGATGGTGTTTGTGGATGTCTCATGGGGAATGTTGTCTCATGTCTTCTGTTGGTGGAGGTTAATGTATCTGCGGGGTAAGGGGGAAGGGACTGGCAGGTGCGAGATAAAGACAGATGGAGCAAAAAAGAAACGCTGAGTCTTTGTGCTCTCTCCACGTGCTTGGGCTCCACAGGGGACTCGGTCACCCATCTCACAGTCCTTCAGTGTATATGACTTCCAAACGCGCAGACACACTCTCAAGAACTTAAGTTGAACAATTTTTACTAGAAAAGCCAAAATGCACAAAAAGCAAGAGTTCCTTCTTTTAAATGTAAGATAAATGTGTAGGTATGGGGGTAATGTTCAAGATCAAGAAAACATACAAAATGATAAAACAAACCTTGAATGGACAGTTATAGTAATCCACTTTGACCAAAAGTGACATCATAGCTATTCAGTACAAGAACAGAATTAAGTGAGACATACCCAGTCCCACTATATATACTGTACCGTCACTCCACTCAGCTTTATGGGCATTGACAGTTGTTGTCTATGTCAAATACATTTAAACACAGTCGGGTAAAAAGTGGCACATTTTGTTCTCATCTGCCCACACTTCGTCTCACCGAGCAGACAGACACACAAACACACTGTCAGCAACACAAAGCTATGAGAATTTGCCACCGGTCAAGTATGCTTCTTCATAATTTTCCGCTACAATATACTCTCTTCTTCATGTAACATAAGTCACATTTCAGCCCACATGTGACTGAACAATTAAATAAAGCAGCACTTCAGAGTTGTTGCCGATCGGCTCTGTCGGATGCTATGACACAATGACCCCCTTTATAACTTTAGCGTGGTTAGCTCTGAAGTCCACAGATCGTCTACTGGAAATTTATCTAATCAGATATCTAATCTTTTAAAAAAAATACATTTCAATTTGAGGACTTTACATAAGTAGCCATTGTTCCTGTCTGCTTTCTTTATTGTACTTACAAAACATGCTGAGATATTATTTAAAGTCCCCGTGAACTGGAAATTGCGATCGTTTTTACAGGAGTTAACACATGCTCCGACCAAGACGTCTAATTTACGTCATTGAGATTGATAGTAATTTCAGGGCGGAATTACATTTTTAAATTTTAGCTGAAGATTATGAGGGTACATTAGTTTATTTAAGTAAATGACCCACATTGATAAGCTATTTACTAGAATAAACGCTGTAATATCTCATGAAAAAATAAGAATTGTCATTTTTAATTTTCAGTTTAAATAAAAAAATGTATCACTTCTGATAATCCAGCCCTTAAATTTACGTAAATCTGTATGTCAGTCTGCCAGCTCTGGTTGTCCCTTACTGATATCCTTTTTTATTTTTTGTTTTACTGTTTTGCACATTGTGAAAGGCGCCACAAAAACAAAACTGAACTGTTAAATTGGATACAGATTTGACCCCAAAAATGGTGCTTGTTGCAACAAATTTTATAATTGACCATGTTGTGTTTAAAATATAAGTTACTAAAGTAGCATTTTGTAGCTCAACTGATAAAACATGGCGCTAGCATTACAAGAATCATAGAAAAGATACATAAAGACACAAAAAATAAAATCTATCTTTTTATGTATTGCGCTAGCTATGCAAGACTATGAAGAGATCAGCTATCGCTTAACAGCACAGAGTTTTATGAGCGCCGCTGTCTCATGCGGCGGCACAACGACTTTGTCACAATCAGATGAGCTAATTAGCCTCAGGAGCGCAGATTAACAGTGCATGCTGCAGAGGAACTGAAACCAGAGCCAGTGCCATGCAAGAGAAAGCAGCTCTAATTAAAAACAGACAAGAAAAACACTACAGTTCAAACGGCGGAGCAGAGCGATGGCTTTCACATGTGATCTTCAAAAACCTTGCTTTAAGAGAAAGCTGAAACATTACTTAAAATTAATTGGCACTGAATGAGTTGATTCATGTTTGAAAGTTTCCTGTTCAATAAATTTTTTATTTAGGCCGGATTCGTGGACTAACATGCTTTACAAAACTAATTTCCTATTTTATATTCGTCTACCCAAGTCAACAAGAAATTAAGTTCACCTCTGGAAAATATCTTTCTTCTTTTCTAATGAGGTCACAAAGTTCTTTTATTTATATAACCTCTGACCGACAACCACTTGTGTTTAGAAATGCCTTTAAAAAATTGGTCAGGATATTTCATAACCTCACTTTCAAATAAGATCATTTTATATTCTCACAAACCTCAAATATCATCCATTACTATTCATTCCTGATGTATATACACAGTGTGAAACTTTTCAAAAGAGCGAAATACATTTTCTGGTGCGGCGCTATTTGTATCTTTCAGATGTTCCTCTAGCCAAAGAAGATATTCTTGGAGAATACACACCAGCTATTCGCATTTCAAATCTTGAGTTTGCTACAGCAATTCAGTGCAGAGATATTCTTAACACTCCAAAAGAGTGGTAATTCAGAACGACAGCTCTCTACGAAATCTCTCCGTTTCAGCAAGATTTCAGTTTTGTCAGCTAAATCTGTCCCTGGATGCCTTGGTGGGGAGTTTTCAGTTCAAGACCATCTCTTATAATCCCTAAATTAACCTTCTAGAATTCAAAGAAATCTCCAATTGTATAGGCCTATACAGTCCATGTGGGCAAGCTTGTATACACCATAACAATACCGACGTTTATTTGCATATTCATTGTCTACTGTTACAAGTGGGATATAAATGATCACTTTCTACACGCATATAGCCAACGGCAAGCACCAACCACAACATTTTTAAGCTGATATAGGCAGCAGATGGCCTTATTTTCACAACCTCTCTCCAGAGCACAAAACCTGCTCAACAACGCAGATATGATGAGAAAATCATCACAGGCTCATAAATAAGTAAGAAATCTTTAAATCTGAAATGTCAATACACATCTCTGCTGTCAGTGAGGCCCAGCCCTCATTAAAATCAATTTCTAGAGAGCGGGAAATGTGAGACCATGTGTTACGCAGGCTGAACGCAGACCTCACGGGCTGGTGGATGAGGAACAAAACTCTTGGACTGAAAACCGAACCCTTCATGCATTTACATGCTCTTCTGTCTCCCAGCACAAACCAGCGTGACATGAATACATATTGCATGAACTCGGATAACTTCGGTTCTGCCAAGTAAACCCAACACAGACACAAAGGTTATGGGAGGACAGCAAGTACTGGAGACTTTTGAATATGTGAATAACTTCAAATTAAAAATAGCTAAGGTGTTAAACCGATACAGATGTTAATACATTTTATGCACTGTTAAAGAAACAGAGCATCCAAAAATCTTATACTTCAATTTTAAAGGGGAAAACAGTGTCTTTAAAGAACATTTGGCCATCTGCTTTCTATTTATGCTTATGCTTTTTTCAACAGATGTTATAAAGTTTAGGGAAAAGCTTGCTTTGTATGAATAGTACCACAACATAATATGTAAACAGGAACGTTTTGTAGCACAAGTATCAAAAACTCACCTAATTTACTCAATTATTTTTGTTATATACTGTATAACAAGAAACTTATGTACCTTTACAGTCTTTTTAAGGCTCACTCGTCAATTCACTCGTCTTGATAATTCCACATATAGACTAAAGTTTCAAACAAAAGACGTATATCTGGGCTTAAACTTGAAATCTTGTGCTTTTGACATCATGCAGGGTCACGCAGACTGATCGGTGCATGACAATAAATTAGGGCAATTCGCAATCTGAACTACATCTACAAAAAAACATATTGATCTACCAAATTACATGAAGATGAACACGACCAGTAAACACCTCAAGTGAGTATAATGCGTTTGAAAATAAGTGTGAGTAGTTGCTCCTACAGCGTCATGTCCGAGTCAATTCTGGGAATTGGTTTTCGCAATGCACAGTCCACATGAATTGTGGTTCACTAACGAACCGCTCAAACTAATTAGCGAACGAACCATTCAGACAGATTTGCATAAAAGTTTGAGTGATTCAAACGAACCGACGCAAAGAATCACACGTTCGGAAGTCACCATGTAATCAAACAGGAATATTTGAAGTGTTTTACACAGTGTTGCAGTGATTGTTATAAATGATTAACCCTGTGCACGCTATTATTTTTTCTAATTCATTTGCACTTGTAATCTTTAATCAAAAACGAAACATGATTCCACATGAGGTCAGAGGTAGGACTATACTGACTGTCCAATGGCCAGGCATTTTTAGCCCTCCCCTGCAGGCCCAACTTACAACAAACCAATCAAAAAAGAAAAGTTAAAATAAAGACCCACCCTACATTTTTTTCTAATTTCAGAAGTAGTTTCACTCGGATACACGTCACGATACAGAAAGAATTTTCATGGTGACTTTTGCAATATTAATGCAAATATAAAACAAATCGTTCATTGATTCTTTATTGGAAACTGGACTCTGAGACTCAGATTCAAAACCAATGACTAGATTTCTAATCGTAAACAGTTGAATAATTAACACTTCACTTGTACTCGAAATGAGCGAAATCTTGAATAACGTCACTATGATTTTTAAATGCATTAAGAATGAAATTTTTAGGACGTATATGTGGATCGCATGGGGCGTATGGAGATATCACTTACCTTCGAGCGTATCATTTGAACAAGGTCGCCAAAAATATAGCATTGTGTCGACTGCTTTTCTTACAACATTATTTATTCAGTTACTTTAATATTGTTTGAGAAATATTGCTAAAAAATACGTTTGACTCATGATTGACATCGCTTGGACTCCATCTCAAGAATTTATTAAATGCATACAGTACAGTTACCATTACCTTTGTCTTGAATATGGACCTAAACTGTTTGTCATGGTAATGTTTCAAAATTGCAATAAAATCTGACAACAACAAAAAAAATCTCTGTATTTTACAGACTGTTGCAGTTGAACAGACATGCTTGTCTGTTTTCCCTAAATGTTCTCTATATACTATATACTGTTCAGCTTGTATAATCCTCATGAAATATCAGTAGTTGGCTGCTCCTAAAGAGTTATTCTGGGTACTTTCCTATTACAAAAGAATAATTATCCCCTCATTACCAAAAGTAATCCTGCCTCAACCAAACATCACAACATGTTGCATAAATACGGTTTGATTAACAGAGGAGAGACAGAAAATCTCACATATTCACACTGTGGATTGTTAACAAGCGACTGTATGATTGATGAACAGAAGCAGATTCAATCAGAACTTATTATCTGGTGTCAAAATCCCTCAATTCTCTTTGCCCTAATGGAGCCCCTTTGTGGTAATGTTCTGACCCATTGTCCTCATCGTGGTGCCTGTCCTACTTACATCCGACTCACAAAGAGGGCAGTCGCCATTGAGAGTATTTATAAAAGAAACTGGATGACAGACCGATCGACCTTGTGCTGGAGGTCATCCTCAAAATGGAGCCTTTCTTGCAGTTCATGGATTCTGTTGAGTGATTTTCTGTTCCTTTTATTTCTCTCTCTCTCAAAGGGGCGACCAAAGACATGGGCAAAATGCTGGGGGGCGAGGAGGAAAAGGACCCTGATGCCGATAGGAAGGAGGAGGAAAGACAGGAAGCCCTCAGGCAACAAGAAGAAGAGAGGAAGGCAAAGTATTCAAAAATGGAAGCAGAAAGAGAATCGGTCCGACAGGGCATCAGGGACAAGGTAAATTTCATTTAATACCATGAAATTGTCATTTACAATAACGACAGTTAGGTTGTGCAAATGACCCTAGGGCAAGTATTTTCGTACATTTAGATTGACGTAGGTGTGCATATGTCATAGTATAGATATCTTAATGATGAAAATGAACAAAAACATATCATTATCATTCTTTAATTTAACAAAAGTAACAGATTTACCTAAATTGACATTATAATGTTTTTATAATGATCTGTGTGATTTTAGAATTATGCATACAGCATGCAAACACACACAACACAAAATAAGTGATACAGAAATTATTGTTATGCAATGACTTTGGCATTTCATACTTGTCGAGCCTCAATGAGTCATATAAAGAATGCAAATTACTTATATTAGTCAGACTATCTGGATTTTACGCATAAATACTGTGGGTCTATGTACTACATACAAATATCTGCAAATATAAATAATTTTCTTAAATTTGGTCTGTTTTTAAAACATGATGTACTGGCATAAGGGATTTAAGGTCAACCACAATCACATTAATACAAAACGTGAGAGGTATTGTACTGTATTGTAGGGTTTCTTTCTTCATTCGTTGGACTTTTTTGTGGTAGACTGCATGTTACTTTGTGGAAAGTTTCAGTTGAGTGGTATTTTGTGGAGTGGGATGGATGGGCCCCGAGGGGGCATGCTGTGAACCAGAGGAACTGGAAAAATACCAGTCCAACTCTGGCAAGCATTGTATTAAAGAGACTGTGGAGAAACAGACTGACTTTTGATGATACGGACACATGCCTGCTTTCTGCTTAATCATATTTAAAAGAATATGTAACAATTTAACCCTTTAGTTTGCGTTACATTTTATCATAGTTTTAGGATGTGTATTTTCAAGTCAAATTATATAAATAAAATAAAAATACAGTGGATAGTCCACCATTAAAGGGAAAACAACTTCTGGCCATTGAATTTAAGGGCCTCCAAAAGAGTTGCTCTTGAATCAACCTTTGAAGCCCAAGATGCGATCGTTTGAATATGACATTAAAAGACACTCAAGTCAGCACTAAAATAATTATTCTTTGAGGGCCTGGCATTCATAAATTCATCACAATCATTTACTCTGGGCTTCTGAGACTCACAGATTGTCTGCATGGCTTCACAAAATGGTGGCTGATCTACTGCGAGCTTACTCGGTTTGACTAAAACAGATACATTTATGCAAAGCCATGTTGAGAGGATGGGAGGCCAAAGAAACCATGTCTCTCTTCCCATAAACCTTCACCCCACGAGTCTAATTTACCACAAGGATTAAAGACGATTCTCCACAACATTAAGTTAAAACGTGACTGAAATACTGAGAAAAGTCTTATGGTTCGCCCAGGGGCGTAGCAAGCTTTTCAAAAGTGCGGGGGATGGATGTGTTTTGTTTGTAAACAATGAAAACGTTGAACGTAATGACAGAAAGGTACAAAAGGTATAACATACAAGATATAAAAAGCTTCCCATTTAAATGTGTGATACTAGTAAAGTATAAAAACACATTCGGAACACACAGAAAATAAGTCAAAACTCTGTTGTGAAAATACACAACCTTGCTAATGAATCAGAAAAACTTTAATAATCACAGGGGGGAAGACAGTGGAAAGCTTGATAGTGACATTGGTCTGACAGGACTGTGACCGCTAAAGTTTGCTTACTTGCACCTTAAAAAGGGGAGATATAAAAAAACGCCCACACAAAGCTTTTTCTCTGGTGGTATAAATAATGTAACAATTTTCTGTTTTTAAACATTAAAATAATATACACTTTTCGTTCATAGTTCTTCAACAGGTACAATCAAACATAATAGGTAAGTATCCACAAAAGTATTCAGCTAAACAAAAAAAGCAATGTTCAAAATATCAAAATCAATAAACCCATAAATACAGTGCTTAACAAGGACAATTTGTCCCTCCTCCTCGTCAATTCCCTGCCTTCTTCATCACAGTTACTTTATACATTGCATGCCACATAAATAACCCAATTTAGCTATTTCTGAACAATATCCCAATTTCCAATTAGCATTAGTCTAAAAACTAAATATAATTCAGAAAACACTCGACATATCAACAAAACATAAACAGAACATCTCCCCAAACACATATCAAGGTTATTTAAAAACTTTGAAAGCATAAACACTCATTCAAAGTCGCTGGAAAAGGAAGACGTAAATAACCATAACCGTTCCCGCCTCCTCAGCACGAGCTAACCGATAAATCTAACACACCAAGAGAGGCGGGACTTAAGGCAGAACAGCCAATCATCATCCGGTCACACTCAAAGCCGGTGTTCTGATTGAGTGGGAGGGGAGAGGAGAGGAAGCAGCCGCATCGAGCGCAGACACAGAGCGGACAGAGAAACGCTGGAGTGACTGCTGTAAGGCGTTTTGTAAAAACTGCTGAAAAACTGCAAAAAAAGTGCGGGTGTTTAACCCTTTCACCGGGAAAAGTGTGGGTGTTAAAACACCCACATCCCCCACGGTTGCGACGCCCCTGGGTTCGCCAGCTGAACTTCAGGGTTTGCCAAGCACTCTCTTCAAGTATTTCTCAGACTAAGCTGCATTAATAAGAGGCCATAAGTACATAAGTGACAAAAATGACAGTCCCAGTGGAAGGTTTCGGAAAAGCAGGAAACTCGGTTGAAAGGCCCGTTGCCGAATATGTGAGCAATTTGATGTTTTTTACAGTTATTGGAGGTAGAATGAATTCATTGCGTAACATTTTGTCTTTCCTTTTGTTCATCAGAGTAAATGTATTGTATAATGCAAGTGGTGTATACACACACACACACTTACTGTATATATATTAGTATATAGTACAAATGCATAGTATAATTCAATGTAAGTCGCTTTATAAAAGTTTACAAATTTAAATTTAGCAACAGTGACAAAAAAAACATGCGGTGCTATCATTCATTGTTTGTGAATTATATTTACTACAGTATACGTTTAAACACTATAAAGCATGTAAAACAACAAGAATGAGGATGACTTTGTTTTGTAGATAAATCTTTAAGTAAAATGACAGTGCTGTATGCGTCCAAAGGGGTAGAGCAGTAGATATAACAAGCTGTCATTTTAGCTTCAGACCCTTTGGGGTTGAAACAGAACAAATGGACCATTTGTCATCTAAGCACTTCTCTAATGAAGTGGATTTCTCTGCCAATATTCGGAACGATATTTTAAATTAGCACGTTTATTTGCAAATGAGAAAGTGTCTGTGATCTGCGAATCATTAAGCTTACTGTCAGAATCAAATAATTATACAGACTTGCCAAGTGGCAGACTGCCAAACTTTAACCAAAGGGACATAGTGAACGCCATCCAATTCTAACGATCCTCAAATTAACATCCAGGTTACGAGGCAATCTAGAATCGAGGGTAGTCGAAATTCTCCCATCCTCATCCATCTGTACTTTTATCGAGAGGATACGGACCATTGTCAGGGTGGACGTAGTATTCAATTTGACAAGCTATTAGTAAACGAAATTTGCACTTTTGCGTTAACTTATCAAGCAGAGGGATGCTTTTACTCTTCTTACACTCTTAATTTACAAATAACAAAAGGTCACATTCTACAAAAAAATGCCTAACATGATGTTGATTTACGTTTCAGTATGGCATCAAGAAGAAGGAGGAGAAAGAGGCAGAGGCCCAGGCAGCTATGGAGCAGGCATCCGAAGGCAGTTTGACCCGTCCCAAGAAAGCAATCCCAGCCGGCTGTGGAGATGAGGAAGAGGAGGAGGAAAGCATCGTTGATACAGTCATGAAGTTCCTGCCAGGACCACTTCAAGATATGTTTAATAAAAAGTAACATTTGTCCCAATGAGTCGTCGCTTTACCGAAACCATGTCATGAAATCCGCCTTCTCTTTCCCTTTCTCGCATTTGTTCTAAGATCTCTGGACTCTACTCGTGTGCCATAACATCGGGTTTAACTGAGGGGTCGAAACATACGTGACATTTTTTGGATTGAAAAAATGAAGAAAAACGCGTGCACTAGAAATGTTGCATATGCATGTCTACTGCACCTTGGATCTCTTTTTAAAGACAAGTTTAACGCCCCATGAGTCCAGACCTTGGAGCAAATATCCTCCATGCTTCATTGATTTTGTTTGTAAATAGCAAACGAAAAAGCTGTATGTGAATACAGATAGATATATATCGATATATATCGATATGCACATATATATAGATATATATAGAAATAGAAATAAACAATGACTAAGAGTAAAAGCCATAATTTTATCCTGGAGAGGTCTCTCCAGATCATATCATGTTTTGATTGTTGCTCTGTTATAGAGTTTTATTGATAAATCCACGTGGTTAACCTATAAAATAGTCTTTGTGACGTTTCGTTTGACATTCATTCATCAAACTGGCCTACAAGCTTTCAGGCATCGTGAGTTGTAACAAGATTATTTTGACTCAAAACTGTACTAAGAAGGAGAACGTAACTTTATCACACATTGCTTTGCATTTTTCTGTAAGCATGCTATCAATATTTTGTTTATCAGTATGCTCACTGTATCCCATTTCATTGGACATTTCAGGTGAAATACACTGAAATTCGAGGCAATAACTCTGGGTTTGGATTTTGTTGTCCGACAGACAAGTTAAACAGCATATTGGTCTATACTCGTCTCTGTAGTTCTTCCTAACGATATATACAAACTCTCATTATGTTACGCACATACATAGCAAACTTAAACAGACTACGGAATTGATTCCTAACATTAGCTAACCGGGCCGAAGCAAGATGTAAACCGTAGAGCAAGATGTACTATGAATTTACTTGCGTTTGCGGTAATACAGAATGTTAGGGGTGACTTTGATCACGTACAACCACAATTGGATCAATAGGGCTATATATAAATATATAAACTTCATCTTCACTGCTGTACAGTAAATCTAGTTATTTCATGTCTACATTTATTTACGTTAGCTCTCACAATGAGGTTGTGAGCACATGTTACGTAAACAGACAGTGACAATGGTGCAATATTTGTTTCTGAATGAAGATGTCCTGTGTGGGTTGAAGATGGGCAACTGAGCCCAGATCAGCAATGACAGACAATCTTCACGACTAAATGTTCATCTTATTTGCTAGAAAATGTTGGTGTGCGAACGTGGTGTTGTCTTCCTAATTTCAGTCCAAGAAAATACTTCTGAGCTTAGTAAAAGAAGAGAAGAATGTTGCAGGATTTCTTACTGCTGGTCACTTGAACTTATTTTTGAGAATGTGAAGTTGCTTCGCTACATATTCATTTATGTTTACAAGAACTGTCAAAGTTAACACCTTAAGGTGTGTGATAATGTTTATCAGGTGTGTTTTTAGCGCAGGTGAAACCAGTACAGAATGCTGTTGCGTATGTTGCAAAATTATGAGCGTCATCCACACAAAATGCAGAACCTAAAAATACACACAGGCCTGTTATTTAGTTTGTTAATGCGCTAAATATATATATTTTTTTCCAATTCATAACTATGAAATAACATTTCACAGCTCTAGTAAGCTTGCTTATCTCTAGTTCATGTATGAAGCTGCTTCTTGATTCTAGAATCGATAAGACGGAAAACAACTTGACCGAATTCCTTATTCATGCGAATGTCAAATGACAGAATCAGATCGTATTACCATTGTTTTCTTTTTCACTAAGATAAAAGTTAAGAAAAATGTTTGCGTGCTATGATAAGAATGGTTGTATTCTAATTGAACTCTGTCCATCTTTTATGTCCTGCTACTCACAGATCATAAGTCTGATCATGAAGATGTGTAAACGCCAGAGGCAAATCTTATGATGCGGAAAATTAAAGATAGGAATTTGTATAATGATGCCATTGCTTTGAACATTCCATATATTCCAGACATTCCATCTTGTCCATGCCATGCTGAAGAATCATGTGGGTAATACTCAGCCCCAAGTTCATGTGAATATGAATGAAAAATGTATTCAGTGTCTCTAGAAAGACTGTGTTCCGAGAGTTAAACTCTCAGTTTAGTTTATAGCACACAGTCAAAGTGATGTCATAGCTATCTGTCCTGCCAGCCACATACCACAAGCAACAAGACGTTCGATATTTGTTAATGTTTGTGATATAAATGTGCTTGCAGATACAAAGTGTGTCCTTCTACAGCTGAACAAACTAGCCAGTTGCTAAGAAATTTATGAGAAATGGAATGAGCTATCAATCATCCTGGAATGTGTTTCAGAACTTACTGCCAAAGTAGTTACTATTTCTGTGTTCGTATGGCAACAACGTGACTTGTACCACGTTTGGATACATGAAATGTGACCCTCCATGCAAATACATCTGCAAGGATTAAAAAAAAAAATTCATATACAAGAGTTTTTACAAAGTTGTACTTTAAAAACAGACAGGCGCCATTTTTAGAGCACAAAATATGTCGTTTAATGATTTTTATATGCGTGAATCGACTGCCCTCGGTTTCGTCGATCTCATAGAGTCGACAATGTGATGTGGTGAATTTTCATTGGCTGCACTAACAATTTAAAACTGCCCGAAGTCTATGATATCACCCATCCGATCATCGCTTATGTTATTATTAAACCAAAGAGTGTTTGTATCGTGAGAATGCCTTTAAAATGTTATTTTACAATTATTTATGATTTTTTTAGATATTCTTATTTTGACATCATTGAAGGTTTTGTCATTGATCTAAATGAGATTCCTAAAGACAAATTGATCTAATAGATTTGATCAACTATTAAATACAGTTTGTTTACAAACAATACTCTGTAACAGAAAACAAATTACAACACCCTCACTTTCTGACACAGAACAGCTCTGTAACTATTTCTTATGTAAAATCAATTTCATTCAACATTCACTCAATGTCACTTTCTCTCTCAGATGCTAATGATGATACTGCCTAACACAGTAACGTTATAATACTATTCCATTGTTGTTATCGGAATGTAAGTGTCTGTTGTTCAATTGCATCGTCCTACGCGGTTTCCTCTGTGTTGCAAAGATATCTGGTTGTGATTTTCTGTCTGTAATCTGTTCCTGTCTCCTGGTGGTTGTATTTTGAGAAAAAATGTTTCTTATTTGGTGTATTTTTTTAAGTCACTGTAAATTCTCTCACCAACTTTCCTATCTCTCTGCGTTGATGAATTGTATGCATGCATATGATGTGCACTGTACGTGAGGTTGTAACTGGTATTTCTGTGTGTCCTCTGTGTTTACCGAGCGCTTCACCTGTTGGCCTCACTGCATGCCGTTATTGACAGATTTTAGACTGTATACATTCCTGCCAAATGGAATCACCACACGTGGATAATAAAGTGATTTCATATCAGTTTTTTATGGTTGTGTGTTTCTGCTTTCTGAAAATCTCTAACTATGTTTTATTTTGAAATGAAGCAACAACATTTCAATAAGATTTGTGTGTGTTTCTGTAAATATTCTACTTAGCAAATCCAATATGTGGATCCAAAAATGTCATGTATGTGTCACATGTGCATTTTCCTTTCATGTTTCATATTCTTTAGAGGCTGTTCTACATTTTTCGACACATTTGACAAAAAGTAATAAAGGGCTGCCAAAAAACTTCACAAAATGAGTTTGCCACAACCACAGATGTGATTTTTTTATATAAATGTTGAATATAATATATATATATAATATACATCCAATAGTTGAAAAATGTGATTTCCAGAAAAAATTATAAACCGCATATCAAGTGTAGGCTATGTATTGTGCAAAATATAAAAAAAAACTATACACTTTTAAGGCATTTAAGCATTAGTCAAATAGGAAAACAGCATTTCAGAGAATTTTCGAATTACCAAAGAAAAATGATTAGAAATTCTAAAGCTCAGGAAATAAAGGCATCATCGACAGCGGTTTTATCATTAATATACATTTGTATATCCTCCGTTGTTTTCTCTCATTTTTTGGCAAGGGTTCTTAAATTTTTCTCAAAGCTGAGCTTCATTGTACCACTACACAACAATGAAAAATTTTGTTTCTAAATCTTTAGGAATTTATTTGTATAAAGAGTGAAGTCGATTTTCCAAATTCTAACAACACTTTCGGATGAAACTGTATCATCTTAATGAAGTTCCAAGAAAGAAAAGCATGTTCATATTATACAGAATATATATAAACAACTGTTTGCCACACTCCTTGAGCATTTTTCCTGCTCCTCTCCAACACACAAACTCCACTGCAGTATATATCTGGTAGCTTGCTTCATAATTTGGACCAGCGCTCTAATCTTAAACTCAATTCACATCCACTTTAGACATCAAACCAATGTGATTACCACACACACATATAGCAGGTTATTTGATAGGTGACAGATATATAATAATAATAACCTTATAAGGTTGTCAAAAAATAGCTCTCTTCATCTTGTTCCCCAAATACCATCTGTTCTTCTTGTTCAAATGAAAGAAAATGTCTTTGGACACCATAAAGCTTCTCTGTGACTTTATAAAATGAATCAGAAATCCCACGACTCAAGCTCTAATCAGAGGCGGGTTGAGTAGCCAAAATCTTTACTCAAGAATTACAAGTAAATAGATCAAGTAATCAAGAATCAAGAATCAAGAATCAAGAATCAAGAATCAAGAATCAAGAATCAAGAATCAAGAATCAAGTAAAAATTGATTCTCAAGTAAAAGTAAAAGTCACTACTTAAAAAATGTATCGAGTAAGAGTAAAAGTATCCAATGAAAAAGCTACTCAGCTACTTTGTATCTGATTACGACTATTCATAAAATTAATATCAATGCCAATATTTTTATAATTTAATATTTTTTATTATTATTATCATAAGCATATATCTTTGCAATATATACACAAATAGACTTAAAAACATAACAAACACAGAAGAGACAAGCATTTCTGTTCATTTCATGTAACGCTAGTCCCAATTTCAATGCATACACAATTTATTTAGATTAACACACCATGTCAAACTAAAGTGAACCTGCAGCTTTGATCAAAGCACTTAACTAAATTCAGAGCATATGATGATCTCTAGAACATCTGCAGGTGCTCTCTTGAATGAAATACAAACTGATTTTAAACAAAACTCATGTTTTATCTTGTTGTGTCACATGTGTGTTGTGAAAAGCTCTTTTTTGTAAACATACAGTAAACAGTGAACCACAGGCCCATCAACACGTTTTCTTCCTTCTGTTCTTCAAAAGTATATTTCTGCAAGCCCACGTTTCTAATAGGTCACGCTTATGTTGCTATGTCTGACGAACAGCTCGCGCGTGCATATGGCGGCCATTATCATCACTGGCAAA
Source organism: Triplophysa dalaica (assembly GCF_015846415.1). Lineage (NCBI taxonomy): Eukaryota > Metazoa > Chordata > Actinopteri > Cypriniformes > Nemacheilidae > Triplophysa > Triplophysa dalaica. The sequence goes on from NC_079557.1 coordinate 3,805,406, forward strand.
CAATATGGCGCATTTGCTGTTTTGGGTTGATAGATAGCCTATAGATTAATATTCACTTAATTCAACGGTCTTTGTGTCCCGCTACGAGGAGTACCCATCGCTTAACACCATGTCTAATCCGGACGGTGCGGACAAAATGTAAAAACGGGTTCTAATGCGTTCTACTGTCTGTTGTCGCGTCACATCACATGTAGACACGTTTAAGACGATTTAGATCATGCTGCGATCATTTGAACTGATTCGTGAACCTATTCAGACTGTTTTGCCCATTGTTTAATTAATTCTTTCACTTGGGAATGCCCTACAAAAAAGAAGGAAATTCAGGAACAAAGGAACGTCACAAAGTAGAAGTACAGATTTTCTATTAGATTTATACTCAAGTAAGAGTGAAAGTATCCACTTTTCATTTTACCTTAAAACTACTATACATTCCAAAATGTTACTCAAGTAAATGTAATGAAGTAAATGTAGCGCCGTACTGGCTCTAATTGCATTGCAAAGCATATTCCAGTGCATCCATTCCTTTTTGTATTGAAGCATGCATTTCAACAGCAACATGAGGCTGTAGTTATTATGTTAAAGAAAGAAATCAAAGCCATTAGCATTTACGCTCAAGGGCGGCCTTTTCATTCTCCACCGCTTTCTTAGTCTCTAAACAGCACTCTGCTGGTAGGAGAACCGGGCTTCAATTGGCATCCTGTGGACATGAAAAGCCTGTGTCAATTAAATGGTTTCCTCATAAGCCTGTTTTGGAGACCGTGCTACGTCTTACTGGTCTGGGGCAGCTACACATGAAATGTTTATGAGGTGGTCTTCTGAGGTGGTCTTTTGAGGATCCAGCGTGAAATGAATTCAGCATCCTATCTCACCCAAAATAAGGACGGAAGTATGGGAAGACAGATTTATATAATGTGCAAGAGCAAAGTGAAGTGTTACATAGTGCTACGCATCCAGTTTTTAACGATTTTATGTATCTGCAATTAATCATTTTAAATTCTACTAGATGTCTTCCGTGAAAAAAAGTTGTGATAAAAAACCTGGAATTGTATGGAATGTCACTTAAGAAAATAATTAAAAAACATTAAGCATTCAGCAACATAACCATAATTATATCCGCTTTAATTTCTTCCATAAATCTGCACGTCAGTCAGGACACATCTATTCGCATAGATGGATCCTGATTAGATGTGTAAATGAGGTTGAAGAGCACAGATTGGGGAAGAGTCATATCTCATATTTATCAAATTGGAGTTTCATCTGTCTGTGAGATGGAATTTTTGGCCCTGGAATTGAGATTCATCCACTGATATATGCCGAATATATTTTGGCCTTGGGTCACCGTGATTGACAGCTCCAGCATTAGGTGAAGAGAGCATGTGCCATGGGATGAAGCAATGGTCGGAGCTCAGGCACCACATCTGGGACCTGTGACTTTTAAAAGGAGATAAAAAGATGTCAGAGTCCCGATCCCACATTCTTACAGACAGACACACACACACACACACACACAAACATACTCACAAAGAAGCCCCGCCTTTTACTGACAGGCGCCGAAATGTATAGTAGAATTACAGGCCATTTAATTTCAAAGGTTACCCCTGGAGGTACTTCTCCATTTCAGCATGTTATAAAGAGAGAGATTGAGGGCTATGGAGATTAGAAAAGCTCAGCTGGAGGGACCCCGTGACCTCAATTAGCAAGTCAGTGTCCTAAACCATTTTACCGATACAGAGTAGCGAAGCATGCTCTCAGAGGAGAGCCCAGTATCAATTCTGCAAAAACTGTGTATGCCATCAAGAGGCATTTAAGCCGTAAACAGGATGAGATACAATACCTGCAAACTAGTCGCTTTTGGCAAAATACGCCATTTTGAAACAAACATTTATCATTTATGTGAATCGTATGAATCCATAGAGTTTTTTTTCCTGTGGAGGGGGGTCTTAACTTGACTTTGAGCATGCGAAGATTGTTCAGACGGTGTATTTTAGACGTTTAATAAGGACTTTGGAGCATTGGGCTTGCGGGACGAGGGCAATGTATTTACTAGGGCAATGTATTTTTTTTATGAAAATCTCAAATTTGACCAAAATCCAAATTTTCCATCTTTTCCTGTAGCTCAAAATTATTGTCATGTCTTAAGCTGCTGCTCCGTATGGGTCATGTAGTGCACTTGAAAAAGTGTGCAGACTGAAGAAAATGACTATTAAAACTGCTTTAAAGTCTCTTGTGCTATTTTATGTTATGACACACATTTGCTGGTCATAACATTAAGATATAAAGGAGTTGAGTTGTCCTGCATGCACTTTATAGAGTGCCGATAACAAAGCAATGTAGGAAAACATATTAAGACATGTCAAAATTCTAAATACAGACCCAAACAAATTCCCTCCTTTACTGCACACTGAATTTCTTTGCATTAAACTCCGCTGGACTGCAAAATTGAACTGCCAAGCACCTAGCAACGTGACAACCAAGCCTAACACATAGAGTCTCTGTCTCACTCCAAGAGTAAATGAGCTTTTCATGGTTATTAAAACATGCAAGAAGAGAAAAGACGATTTCAAGAGTTGGTGGAGCGTCGCCACTATTCCAGAGGGACCCTTTGATATCTTATTATCTTACTGATTGATGAAACATCTGGGCCACTTAAGTTCAAGTCTTCTTGGCCGACACCACCTCCCACGCACGCGTAGTCCACCAAGCCCCTATCAGAATACCAATTACTTATTGTGGACGAGCTAATTGGTTCACATTGAAGATGCCCAGTCCACAGAATGGAATCTAGACTGAATTTATCAAAGGCAAAGGAGACGAGGAAAATAAATAAATGGCTTTGAAATGGAAATTCCAAAGTGTTTATGAAGTTTAATGTTGAGAATAATCTTTAGAATTCGTGGCAGAATCTTTATCGGTACGGTCAAGGTTCTACAACAAGACACTATGTTCTTCATACAGTATTCCAAGTCTTCTTCCCAAGAAGAAGAAACCTAAGAAACCTAAAATTCAATTTTTATTCACGGTAGACAATGCAGTCCCTCGCATTACCAAATCATCAGTAGGTGTGAAGGATGAAAAGTCTGATAAAATCTAGAAAAATAAATCCTGCACACCACTCATCAAAACTACTAACTGCACACTGGCGTCATCGCAAGAACATGTTAACAGCCTTCCTCATCCAAATCTTTTTTGAAGCTTAAAAGCTTAAGTTCCCATTCATTGTAAAAGCATTAAAAAGATCTGCCAGTACAAATGTACTTTATGCTTTTGTGTTCGACGAAAGGAAGCATGTCATATGAGTTTGAAAGAACAAGAGAGTAAGTTAATAATGAGTTTTGGGTGAACTTTTCCTTTAAAATGAGTTCCAATTATGATGAAAGCAAAATGTGCTGAGCATTGCCAAGTCTACATAGTTCCACGCTGAGGTTAAGACCCTTTTTGCACAGATTCTAAACTGATTTCAATGGTTTATGATATATACGTGGAGTACAAAAATGTTCTCATGATGGTAAGGTATTGGTTTGGCTTATTTTTCTTGGTTAATAACTGTGGAGACATCAATAATGTATATATTTTGATGTGATTTTCATAAACTCCCCAAAAACTTAAACGAACATTTAATACCACAAGGGATAAACTCAAATTCATAGCCCGGAAATTGCTCATAAAAGGGTAGTTCACCCAAAAATAAAATGATGTCATTATTTACTTTCCCTATTGTCATTTTAAACCTGTATGACTTTCTTTCCTCTAAAGAACAGGATATTTGGAAGAAAGTTGGTAACCAAACAATGGCTGTTCCCATCTTGGTTAATGAAATCATCTATTATTTCTATTAAAAACTAAAACATGTGTAAAGCTCACAAGAAACGACTTTAAAACCATTCTAACCGAATTTTTAACAAAACAAACTAAAAAAACTGTACACAGCATTTCAATTTAGAAAATTACTCTGAACCGTGTTGACGCATAGTTTCCAATGTTCACAACATTTTAAAAGTAAGTCTTATTAGACAACCATCCAAGAATGTAAAAAAATCAGATGAATGGTGGTCTGGCTGTTGCCACAACTCTTTACATCACAGAGGTGAGTGAATCCACACCAACAGACTATAGTTAAACATCATAAATCATTCTGGACTCACCATTTGAGCCTTAGATGGCCTCTGATCAATACTGTGTTTTCAATAACCACTGCTCAACAGCACCCGTGAGTTTTATATTGCAAAGAAGAATGGATGCTAAAAATAATAAACTAAACAACAAGATATAAGTAATCTTATAAGCAAATATAAGTGTCAAGCACAGTGTGCTTTTACAAACACTTTACTCGATTTGCGCTTTTATGTCATTTTGGAGTCATCATGACTGCATTTTTCCATGTGCAATGGATTTCTTTCCCCTGCGTTATGTTTGTATCCAACGCTCATATCACACGCAGAGAAAAGATATCTAGGAACACATTGAGAACAGGCAGATGTGATAAGCACCTTGGCATCCGTTTAGTTTCGCTGAGCCTCGTGGTTTGAGTTCACTTTGAACACGGACACAATAAACCACATCACACCTCAAAGCTGGAGACCTGGTTTGTTTTTCTGTTATTTATTTATTTACTTATTTTCTAACGTCCCCCGGTAATGCAGTGAATGAATTGCATTTTGTACGAAAGGAGCCGCAGACAATGGAAACACTGCTGGTTTTTGCCTCTTTATCTCCTTCATTTAATTGGATTTCTTTGAAAGTTCAGATGAACCTCATGGGGCTCTCATCTCGTTTTGCACCTTCACACTGCTTTTCTGCCTCTCACTGAAGCTGATTAAATCACAGAGTCCTGCTTTAGGGGCCAATCCATGTCTCTTGTCACAGATGGCTTTGATTGATTTGTTATTTCCACAAACAGCCTTTACTAGAGATCCAAGAACGTATATCTGTGCTTCTAGGCTTTGTGTTTTGTAAAAATTTGCAATAATATCATGACTTTATAACAATAACAAATAATAAAAAAATTCAATACATTTGACCTTATTTCTGCTTGTACATTTTTACCATTAAGCTGCTTTGCAACAATGTAAAAATGTGAAAAGTGCAAATAAGATAAATACAAACTGAATTTATGTGTAAAGCCCAATGCACAACATTACAATTATTCATATAGGTTTAATAAAACTAAATCTTTTCATAAAACTCCCTGCTTACGTGCAAACATTTTGATTTAAACAACGGTTAAATGTTGTGAAGATTGTCTGAGAAGGTGTATGCTTTTCCTCACACTCAGGGTGTTTCTGCTAACCTGACAGACTTTTACACTATGAATACATAAGGGAATATGTATAATTGCGCACAGATCAAGGCAATAAAAACACATAATGAAATGTAATATAAAATGTAAAGGGATTAAATTTAAGCTTAAGTATTGTCTTCATACACACAAGTCAAGATGTTTGTAAGATAAAGTTTGCATGGCTGTTCAATATTCAACATCTGTAATAAGCTTCATCATAATTAAGTGTCGCAATCTCATATTTAATATAATCCTGTTGGGAATAAGTTTCATCATCTTTTAATCTTCCTCTTTTTTGGAGTTGTATCAACTGCAAAACAACAAAGCTATTCATCTTCCATCGATTTGACATGACTGTCCCAGAGCTGCACTATCCTTACAAGTGAACTCTTGAGAAGTCATCCTATGAATCATACTGTCATCATTAGTCAAGTGCTTCTGTCAATTACTCTTTGATCGGAAACTAAAGCTTGTAAAAATGTAAAAAGGAGATTTTTTATTATCTACAAATATGATGCTGTCCATCAATAATGATTATTTCTGTAACAGGGGTCTTCCCATTAAGAGGTCCTTGATCTGAATATTGTCGATGACCCCCTGACGTAAATGCAAATGCAATACAACATATAGCACAAGTGCTCAGAATGGTAGATGTTGATGTTCCTTTCCAACCGTTTCTTGTCAACCCACGGCTCTTTACAGCCCTGATATGAGTTGCTTGCCAACGACACTCCATGCACTCTAATTTTCCCACCTTCCATCTGTCACTGACATTTCAACATGCCTGTCACATCGAGCTCACTATCGATAAAACTGAGCTCCTTCTCCCGCCATCGATACCACCAATTCCTTCACCTCTGTTTAAAGTGTCATTGCCTTCTGCTACGTAAGATGCCTGGAAGATGTCAAAGAATAATTACTGACCTTCACTGATACCATAGTCTTATAGCTGGACTTGAATTTCTGGTCCATGTTCCATGTGGAAGCTTGCAATGCTCAGAGGTTGCTGGCTCATACTGTAAGTGTTGCTTTTGAAAAATCAAATAGAAAAAAATGAGGCATTTGTTAAAGTACAATGAGAGTATTATGTATTGTAACATTGGTCAAAAATAAAAAAATAATAGGCTTGGGTAAATTTGATAAGAAATGTTTCCATTCTTCAATGTTTAAATCTTCAATAGTTCAAGAGATCTTAAACATGTGACATAAAGGTCACTCTGATGTCAAAGGTTTGTTTAAAAAGTAATTCCTCATAGCATTCATATGGGACCAGCGTTGGGTCATAGCACCGTTGCAACTGTGCCAGCTCTCATGTTGCTTTCCCTTTTTAAGAAAAACCCACTGTGGCCATCAGAGTCTTGGTAGAAGAAGCTCTCCAGGGGGCCGACTGAGAGAGTCTGGAAATCCTCAAACACACTATTGTGACAGAAACTCATTTTAAGACCATGGTAGCTATCTCTTTGAGAATCACTTATGGAGCCAGCAAAAGAGAGAATGCCGAAGCTTCCCACACGACCTGAAAGAACGTTCTTCTCTCTCACATTCTGACTTTCTCTCATTCACAAGTTTACAGATTCACGCAAGCTCTTGGCAAGAACTATCTCACAAAAACAAACTTCTTATAAAAACAACTTCATGGAGCATTTTGAAAAGAAGAAAAAATCAATATGTGCATTCTATTAAACCCACTGGATAAAGTGAAAGTCAATACTAATTTGCAAAGCCTGTGCAATGTTTAGTGTTATCAAAGCAACAAGAGCATCTAATTGTGTTTTTTCCAACAATTTTAAGCAAAGTTTTTAATAAAGAGACCCACTCACATAATCACACAATTTAATATTGTTCAACTGGAGATTTTAACTACACATTCAGCCACAGCGGAGCATAAAGCTTCCACAATATTGTGTTGCTGTATCTCATTAATGTTGGAGCATCACGCTCCATCGGCTTCCCAGATTTCATTTCGTCCTCCATGCTGGAATACGACAGCTGCTGGGCTCTCGCAAATCACAGGGTGACGTTCTGCCGCTGCATGGGGGCGGAGTGGTCACAAACTAAACCTAAAATAGAAGAGAGAAATGAATACAGGTTTGGAACAACTTGAGGGTGAGTAACTGACAGAATTTTTATTTTGGGGTAGAATCTCTTTTCAAATGTAATCCATCATAAATGAACAAACTACAAACACTTTTGCTGTGTTGAACCTTTTGTGCATGACTCTGAACCCGGTTTTACTGACACTGGCTAGCGGTGTCAGTTCATGTTATGCAACATCTACAACCCTAATACTTGCAAGCCTGTTTAAAACGTAACGTGGAGAAATTTCAGGATTTTTAATAGAAAATGAATTTCTCAGATTTTGTTTAAAGGGTTGCAAATATTGCAAAGCAGATGTAAAACACAAGTAAAATGAATTTGCCTAGGTAATATTTGTTTATCCTTATCAATGTGATCATCAATATTTTTTAGAGGCCATATTTTTACACTTTTCCTGGAAGGTAGAAAAAATCCATTAAACATCAAATGAGACTGCCAAAGGTAATAGCTCTTATTTAAGGGCTCTCAATTAGATGACTGAATGCAAATTTAAGTCATTTACACTGTAGGCATTTGTTAGTGTTTAATAGGCGTCTCATGACACAGAATCTTGTGGTTTATTACTGTAACCACAAACTGATCATTGACCTCAGAAGAGCTACATGGATTTTAGATCGCACTATGCAATTCTCTCACATTTACGCCTATTGAATATGATTTACATTTCAAGCCCATGTGGGATGCACAGTCAAAACAGTCAATAAAAGAAGAGAGAGAAGTTATACAAGTCCTAGCTGGTTGAGAATAACACAAATGCATCAATACTCTCAGTAACAAAAAGCAAAATAAAGCACCTCTGAGGGGTCAAACTCAGCTTATTTCTGGAAGCCTGATTCAAGGCTTTACATTTTCTGCTGTGAGAAAACTGACTTATTTCTTTGACACCAAGATCGAGGCGCTATGAACCCCATCTGAAAGGGAGTTTTTAGTCATTTCTTTCTACAGTTGAGTTGGCTCGTGTCTGTTGATAGTTTTAATAAAACAGAAAATCATTCAGTGGTTCAAACGAAGAGAACCTTTTGAAATGTTTGCTTTAGATTTAATTTTGAGCCTTGTATGATGTTCTTAACCAAAGAAAACACATGGTCGAGAAGACCTTGAGAAATCACTTGGAACTGAGGAACTTTAGAAAGCCAAAAAGGAAAATTGTCTTGAACAAAGGTTTTCACATTTTTTTTCTACTTCTTTATGGATTCACTTCATAAGCACAAAATATTTCCTATTCCTTTCGTTTGATGGAAGAGTACAATACCATACTTGCATGTATACATTTGGCAGACCTATTTTGAATTGATTTGCATTCAAGATGCACAGCCATTTCATTTAAGAACCATTTTTGGCTCCCCAAAGAACCATTTGCAATTTTTTTTCTTATTCAAAGGATATTCGTCCACTACAGTACAGATAACCCTTGTGAAACAACGTTCTTTGAATGTTAAAGGTTCTTTACGGAACCACTCAGTCAAAAAACTTTCTTCTATGGCATCGAGAAGCAACATTATTTTGAAGTGTAGGCATTTTTGGTATTACTCTGGGAAACAAATGAGATCTTGTCCAAAAGCAGAGCATCATGCTCTACTAGTTAATTTATAAAGGAAAGACAATTTCTGCTAGTGGACATTGATGAAGAAAGGTTCATTATTTATAGAGATCATAACAAAATAATTAAAACAGTGTGAAAATGAATGACAGGAATGGCCTTTGGGTGGGATGTAATAATATCTTCTAATGGAAAACCACTCAAAGGTGCTGGTGGGAGGTGAGAAACTTGGATGAAAGTGAACTCTCACACAGTCAAATCAGTAAAAGCGCTGTTGGTGACTCTCTGTGAAAACTTAGATGACATTTAACGCCAAGTTCCTTGATAATATCATGTGGATTCTTAAAAGTCAAAAGAAAATGAATGACACTTTACACACTTAAGAGTTATGAGCTGAAACATGCCAGGTGTGTGCGTATGCTGAATCTGTGCAGAGATAAAATTAATCGGAGATGATTTTTATTTAAAACTCAAAACAGGGGTGCAATACTGTTATTTACATTAATGCATTTTGCAGACGCTTTTATCCAAAGCGACATACATTGCATTGTACTATACATTTGTTTCTAAGTATGCACCATCCCTGGGATCGTACCCATGACCTTGGCGTTGCTAACACAATGCTCTTACCACTGAGCATACCCAATTTACAAAATGTCAGTGTCATCTTCTAGGAAACCCCTCCAGAAACCTGCTGACAATTGTTCTTGATTCCAACAGGTTTCAACACACAGAGGAAAAAATATTCGTTTCTCTACCATGTGGCATTTAAATATTATTCTAAAGCAACTCAATTTTCCTCTTTTTATAATTTCCACCCGAATTTGGGATACGCAATTTTAATTAGATCCCATGACCTCATACAGTGATATAAAAACTGATTTTTTTGTGTAATTTTATAGTCAACCTCTCAAAATTGCATGTAACACAGCTGAAAGTGCATGTACTGTAACAAGACAGTCTCTGATTCGCCTATTTGGACAAATGAGGGGTCTACATAGAGGTCAACGTCTGAGCTTCCTTTAAATTTGTATCTCATGTGGTGGAAAGAGGTTTAGATATTTTTCTGGATTTTTAACTCTCCAAGCTGACACAGCACGTTGATGGGAGACATATCTAATTTTAAAACCACAAAAAGAGGTAGCAATGGACTTATATTGTTGTAAACAACCTAATGAAAAGTATTCTGTAGCATTTGAGGCTAAGTGTAATGGTGGGATACAGTTATTAGCTTATACATTCGATTGATCTGTTGTTTGTTTACAAATATAAATTTCATCCATCATAATTCATTCGATTTGCATTCAGTCTTTTGAAAAACAATAAATCCAACTGGAGGTCTATATTCTGTACACTGTAAAATAAATACAGTTTTCCCTATTTTTACAGATTTCTTTACAGTGTAGAATAAGAGCTTTCATTTGATATATAACTTGATTATGTTGGACATATTTGAGCGTTATGAAAAATGTTCATGATCATAAACATACTTGATTTTAAAGGTGCAATGACATGGGGATCAGCCTAAACACGTTATGTTATGTACGATGAATGCCAAAATGGGCTACTTCTCAAGAAACTAGAGACTAAGCTTTCAAATGATACCACATGTGATAGTAAGTGTTGCAGTAATACTTTTATGGCGTCATTTTGGAACAGCCAGAATTTCTTTAGCAAATGCACAACCTAATACCAGATTGTATGTATTATTTTGATTTATATGTACATTAGGTTGAAATTCAATAGATGACATGATTTACCAAATATAAATAGATAAATCTTTAAATGTACATACTCATAATAAGATATATATAAAAAATGTTAACAAAATTTAAATAATCACTTCTTTGTGTTGAGATGTTGATCGCTCCAGGTTTTGAGGCATTAAAACATTGCCAGCCTTTAACGTTATCTGCATACTAATTTTCAGCCTGTGCAGTACTGATAATGATCATGAATGTACTGTACTGAGCATCGTTTTCATTAGCGAGGTCAGTAGAGTGCACTGTTAGAGAATGATGCTGTGTTTCAGCAGTCCGTCTCCCAGGAGCAAACTCTCTCCTTCTTCTGTCGCTCAGGTGCGAGTGTGATGTGCAAAATTGCCAGCCAGGCGTAGAGAGCAGTGAATCATGAAGGACAGGATGTTCATTTATCCTTTCTTTTCCTCCATACCTGACGATGTGGTCTAAGAAATGCAAGCGTAGTAAATGGGTGTTTACTATACTTAATTTGGGTCTAAAGTGGGATGTTCCATACCTAAAGTACGGTATGTCTCAGAACATGATGTTTAAAGCCTGCCCTTCTAGTCTCACCAACAGAATATTATAGAAAATGCAATTTTGGATGTCGGTGCAGAAATTCATGTAGACTTAGAACCGTAGATAGTTACATATCATCCTCACATGACCTTCAGCTCTCCCTCACGTTCCACACGAGCAGAGTCCAGACACCACCATTCCCATAGGAACTCTCTCCATTTATAGCGTTTGCTAATACAACAGAAAGGTCAGACTTAAACAAGAAGTTAAACTTGCCAATTTGTTGAGCTAATTAAGGTTAATAAATGTGTCACGTAGGCACGAGTCCACGGACAGATCCAACTTGTCTATGAGATTGTTTGTGACTCAATCATGGCCTTTTCACACTTGATATATTTCCTGATCTTGCAAATAATGGAAAAATGACCAATTAACCGAATAATGACCGCCTCTCAAGAGTGTTCGGCTATAGCCACAATTATCTACAAAGACAAGAGATCCATGACATGTCCTAGTGTGGACAAGTGTGTGTGTCAGGCTTGCTATGAGAAGTATGAAAAAATTAACCTGCGGAAAATCGTACTAAATAATGTGCTAAAAGAATAAAAAAAAAGGTTAGTATGTTAGATAAAGAAGGGTGAAGTACTGTAAAACTCTTAGCTTTACAATGGTCAGTGGTCTTACGTCCTCCTCAAGTACATGTACATGTATGTATTTTGGCATCAATGACTGTGATCTGGTGTGACAATGGCTCCAGATAAACCGTGTTCCTCATTCTTTAATTTTATGCATCAGCAGCCTCTGTGAAATGGGATATGCAGACAGTGACGTCATCGGCTGTGATAGATGCTGACAGTTACACCTCAGAGGTGCTGGAAAATCCATATCAAATACTGATACATGATTCAGCCATATCAAACACAATACTTCATTCTGACTCAAGCTGTGATAATCACACCCGACTCTTCATCCGTAACCACTGCCAAAACACATATCTTGACAAAAGATGACGCTTCATAAACAATAAAACATATGGCATTGTTTACTTTCCGTTCTGTATTCCAAACCATTTACTGGTTTACGGAGGAGAATTTTTGCCTTTATACCTTTGTTAATAGGTTAATTCTACATTTGATTTTCTTATTTAAAATTTTAATCAGGCAAATTTATTAAGTGTAGGATTTTTGATGGAAGACATAGTAGTCCATGGCATTACTTTCTTAGTATTGCTTTAAAAACAGTTCAAGCACAGTCTATGTTTCACAATTAGTAATGCAGATATACATATAATGAAACTAAATAAATATCGTTACGTTTTCTATGTATTTCATACTTTTCCTGTTTTCTATAAAAAACTTTACAAATACAAATTAGTTTTCTATAATTTTCCCCTTTATTTTTATACTTTTTTTCTTATGTCTGAACTGTTTGCTGTCAAATATATGTTCTGTAAAGCTACTATGCAACAATGAAAATCAAAAATAGAAATACATATGAATTTGAAAAAACATGTATGACACACAGCAAGCAAAAACAATAAAATATTTCAAACAATAATTGAATTATTTTGTATTTTAGCATAACTATAAAGTTGCATTGATCATATCAGAATACAGGCTCACAACAACTTGTTTTATAAAATATTTGTAGTTTCATGTTGTCTGATTATAAAAGAAAGCACAAGAAAAAAGAAAACAAAAGGGTTTACAAAGAGATCAACTACTTTACTGAGGTTGAGATCGATAGGCCGGCAACAAGCAACCGAAGTAAACAGTAAAGCTAAGTGGCGTTTCACCTGTGAGAAATGAGTTCTTGAGGTAAAAAATCTGCTTGTGAGTCACACGTCGGAAGCGGCAGCCGCAGAGACGTCCTCTCTCCCTCTTTGCTGACAGACATCTGACCTTTCACACGTTGACTTGCAAGAGACCTGTCAGTTAAAAAGGGAAGAACTACAGGAATGACGCAGGTCCCTCCATCCCTCTTCCCTCTGCTCCTGTCAGCAAAGCCTCAGAGATCCAGGGAAACAGGAGGAGAGCGGACAGGCTCTGACACATGGCTCCCGGAGCTATAAGGCATCTTCTATACGTGTGTAGCGCCGCTCGTGTCTGAATCTGCGCGAGCGTGTGTGTAATCGTGCTTGGCGGGTTTGTGGGTGCTGTCAGAACCCAGCATATTGTGCAACGAGACACTTTTGTGCCAAAGACAGGGCAGGAGATGACACAAGGTTGGGGGTCTTTTCTCAGCACAGGGGTCTGTTCTCAGGCCTGGGGCTTTATGAGTGTACAAACACAGAGCTGACAGTCAGACCGAAATGACTCAGACTCTGCCAACAAGCCAGCTTTAATGAGCGATCCGGTAGTCCTTCTTAGCACCAACACAAATAGAGAAAACTTTCATTTAGCTCCTGATTAGAGCCCCTGAATTCCAACAATGTCATGCTGGGAGACTGCAGATAATTGTGGGTCAATCACAACAAGGAGACATCTAAAAATATAGCTTCACTGCCAGATTCTCATACTGACATCCGAGCTGAGAGAGTCGTGAAGTGGCTCAGTCCCGGTGCCAGCCGGCGCAGGGAGGCTATAGGAAGAGCTCTGACTGCCATGGAGATGTCGGGGGACATTACTTCACACCAGCAGACGGGAACCATTGTCCATCTGCTCCTGAAAGACACAGGAACAGCGTGCCGCAGCACTGCACAAGGACCATGTCCTTATGAGATAATGAGTCTGAATTCATAAGAACAGCTCGACTGTGGTCACAGGTGTAAATGAGACTGGGGCTAATTGTCAAATGTCTCTTCCACAAGTGAATATTTCTCAGGTTAGTCATTAAAAAAACGTTTTGTACATGTCTGTACAATTTCTGTACATTCAAAATCCAAACAGTATTGGGAATTTATTTTATTTTATTTTGAACATGTGAAATGGAATAAAAAAAGAATACATCAAATAACACCAACAGAAAAAAATAATAATAATTGTGTAAACTTAAACATTAACTGTAGATTTAACGAAACAGGAAAATATGCCAATTAATGAAATATCATTTAAACCATCACTTAAAATCAGTTTTTTTCTTGATTTGTGAAAAATATCAGAATACAATAAAACACAATGATGTTTTTAATGTTTGAGATTTTAGAGAAACAGTGTTTCCTCGGGAAATGTGTGATTTAGGAACGTTTTCGTTTCTAACACAAGCACCTGCCACAAACATATTTCTTAAGAAATTTACCCACCACAAAAAGCCTTTTGTGACATTTCTAATTATAAATCTGTTGTCCTCGCATGCCTCTCACCCATGTAGCCGACTGAGACTTTCAAACTCCTTCCATTGTGATGTTGACTGAACATTCAGACTTTAATATCTGTAGAAATTTTAGACAATTTTCCATTTGGGCAAGTCTGCCATTTTCGTTTCATGATAATAAAGAAAAGCCTGCTTCTGGATCTGCATTGGGCTGTCAGACGGCGTTGATGAATGGCAGAGAGAGTGAAAGGCCAGACGAATCTTTGACACTTCCTCTTCATCTGTGTTCAGACTTTTCCGAAGCTACCAAACAACTCTGACTTCCCAAAGTACACGTCAAGCATTTCAAAGTACACAGGAGATGCGGAGGAAGATGTTAAACTGTGAAAAACGTTGAGGACTACTTGAGCGGTACTATGAGTGTGATGACAGATTTAGACCAGTAAAAGGATTTATTTATCTGTATAAAGATAAAGATGTTAAGTAAAATTGATGCAAATAAAAATAATTGCATATAAATAAACATCATTCACACATATTATTGTAACTAGGGATGTCACAGTATACCAGTATTGACAATTACCGTGATACGTAAACCTACAATTATTGTTATCATGTTCATTTACACATATCGTAATATCAGAAACTATTCGGCACCTTTTGCAATTTTTTACTAAACTAAACTCAATTTATTTATATAAATATTTGTGTCAAATATAGAAATCTAAATGAAATATGAAAAATTTGATAAAAAAAATCTGGTAGCATCATTTTTTATTTAAAACCAAAATCAGTTCTTGTTACGACGATAATAGGGTAAAGGCCTTTGAAGCACACTAAAAATAATTTCCATTTGCCAAAAATGGTCACAGTTAGTTCAAAATAATAATTAAATATTAAAATACAAATGCTACCATCATGTAGGTTTTGTGGGTTGAGCACACCTTCACAATTGAACTTGGATAGCACAGTTCTGGAATTTCTTTCTATCACCAAAAACACTGGAGGCATTAAAATAATATGCACAGAATAAAAAGTCAAACCTCCTTCATCCAAGTCCAATCATTTGTCAACCGTACATTAAACTATTGGGCGAAACAAAATCAAGAATGATATTGACCTAAGAGCCCCAAATTAGATTTTCCATCCTAAGAACAATAACTGAAGGCCAACAGGCAAGCAAAATAAATGCGGCACATTCATACCCGATCATCTATGTGAGAAAAAATGCCATTGGGATCATTTGACTTCCTGTCAGGCAAGGACACAACATTATATCTTTATAACGGTCAGAAAGCCCTATTCAATTCCCCTGACCATGCTCAAACAGCAGTCATAAATGACGCCCCAAATCCATTTGTGTATTATATATCCAATTATTTCTGAAAGAAATAACAATTTGAGACATTATGTGACACAAACAGACATAAATCAAACAATTGTTGACATAAGACTATAAAGAATCATGTGACTTAATGTGGATAACAAAGTTCAGACAGCTTAAGTTTTGGAAGATGAGTTCTCCTCAAAATTTCAGACTTTTGATTGAAAACGACATGACACATGTGAAATAAACATCAGACATGACACATGAAATAACTGAAGTCTTTTTCTCTGATGGAACATCTGAGAAGCAGGAGACTTAAGCAAACCTCTGTCTTGCTCTCTTTTTAATCTCACTGCTGTCGAGGAGAAAAAATATATATATTAAAGAGAACTAATTTAGGATTTTCTTTCCCACGGGGTGCGTTAAAACCACGCTGAATTTTTCAAATGACTTTCTCACAAGTAGTGTTTTCTCCCTGTCACGCAAGCAAGCTGGAGAATGAAGTCTGAATGGTGGTTTATTTTAGAGTCTGCGCTGAGTGGCACAAGAGAGGGCATGTAGACACAGATATGAGAGATTGTTCTAGGGAATACATGGAGAGAAGCGTGTCTGAATAGTAATTCTTGCTCCATCAAAGTAATGACAATATATCGTTTCTACAACTATAAATCCACCCGGTGAATGCTTTGAAACGTCCCCTCCATCGATGCTTTTGAGAACATGCAATCCCGTAACATACCACGAATATTTCACAAAAAAATCATCTCACTCCATTTCCGAGTCTTGTGCAACCTTTTTTATAGACACAAAACCAATG
This sequence comes from Triplophysa dalaica, assembly GCF_015846415.1. Lineage (NCBI taxonomy): Eukaryota > Metazoa > Chordata > Actinopteri > Cypriniformes > Nemacheilidae > Triplophysa > Triplophysa dalaica. Next base: position 3,821,975 of record NC_079557.1, read on the forward strand.
CTAGTCGATGGGGACCAACGGTTTTCTGTTCCCAACATTTTTCAAAGTATCTTCTTTTGTGTTCTGTAGAAGAAATTTATACAGGTTTGAAATGACATCAGGGTGAGTAAATACTGACAGAATTTTCATTTTGAAGGTGAACTATCCCTTAAAGAAAAACATAATGCCCACTATACCAATATTCTTGCATCACATCACCAGGAATGCCAACTCAAAGTATCACAATATCCAAGCATGACAACTACACTGTCAAACTTGAAAAGACAGTTCACCCAAAAATAAAACTTATCATTTACTCCTGCATGCCATTGACTTCCATTGTATGTACAAACCTGCTAAGACATTTCTCAAAATATCTTCTTTTGTGTTCCACTGAAGAAAGAGTCACATTGATTTTGAATGACACAAAAATGATTTAATGATTCCTGAATTGTCAGTTTTAAGTGAACAATAAATTAAACTGATGCCAAAATACAATTATTTGTTTTAAATATACAGTAAAGACTTCTGAATTGGGCCAGAAAGCAACCACCAAAAACAACCCTAGCAATATTCCATTCAGAACACCATGCTGCTCTGTTTTGTTCAGGAATGTTTTAATTTTCCATTCATTGCAACCTAGAAATATTACAATGTCACTGTAAGAAAAAGCAATATAGTCCTGATTTTTCCATAGATTGAATAAGATAAAAAATAGCCCGTACCCATGTCCAGATGTCAAAGGAGCTCCGCACATACTTCACTGAGAGCTAATAAAAGTATTCCCACTTTCATGTCGTTCTTCTAGACAAACGACCCAATTTATGAGACACACATTATAGGGTTTCTGTGATTACTCATAGGCTTATGGATATGAACACGGTTTAATCTTGGGACTTTGAGATCCGGTGGTGGCAAACATCAACAGAGGGTTGAGAAATAGGGCCAGTGGGAGTTTCTAAGACAAATCGTGAAAGAAATAAAAATCGAGGGCAAACCTCTGAAAGCTTACAACACTGAGCAGGAGTGAAATCGAAAGGCAATGAGCCAGGAATTATTGTCTTTTACCTGGAATAGAATTTCCAAGAAACCAATTGAGCTCTACACTAGAGCTTGCGGAAGCACGGCCAGAAGGGCTGAGATAAAAAAACACTGTTGAAGAGTTAGATGTTTAAAATCAGTTACCAGATTGTTTACTCTTTGCTACAGATCTAGATTATCTCTCCATTTCAGCGAGCATCTGTTAGGTGTTTCTCCAGTGCCAGGTAGGTCAATTGCTTCCAATATTGGCCAACATCAACTCATTCCACAGAAAGCTGCTCTCTATTTTAAAATCTCAGTTCAAATAGAAGGGCTCTGGGTTTAAACTGAGGTTCAGTTTTAGACAGCGTCCCTCGACAGTTGAGATAGAAGAGCTTTGATGTGCCAGAGCTGTCAACCCTGCCACTCATCCAAAGGCTTTAACTTAAGTTCAACGAATTCGAGTCAAAGCCACTCGGTCTGAGAGAAGCCCATGAGTGGTGAATTGAGGACTCTGGAAAGACTAAATCAATGACATGAAGCTGTGATTTCATCTTTAACATACATCCAGTAGGGTTGCCTGGCAAACAATTGGAGAATAATTTCGTGACCTAAGTTTTACAGGAATATTTCAGGGTTGTGGCACTGGTTGGTGTATCTCTAACATGACACTTCACATTTGTCACTTGAAATATTCAGTGTGTGCTGTGTGGGGGTTGGCATATTTTAGGCTGGTCTACGCGGTTGGACACCATTAGTCAGCTTGACTGGTTCTCGTCTTTAATGCATCTTGATGTGTACATTGCTGACATTTCTCATTATTGTCAACTTTGTAAGAAACAAAACATCACACTGTAATACAAATTCTTATATTGCATGCAATTTTGAAAGTGTATGCTGTACATAGTATTTGTATCTGTATTGAATGTTATCAATACTGATTATGGCACAGACATTTCCCATATGACCTATTAACTGGTTATCTTAAATGGTCAAAAACAGTATATATGCCACTTTTAGCGAGCATTGAACAATTTTTTTAATGTTTCTGATCATCACATTGAAAACCATGCCAAAAATGTGTGACTCATACTCGATAGACAGAAACTTGTCATAACATCCATGTGAGCTTCTACAGAAGTCAGTTTTTGGATTAAAAATATTCAAGTTAGCTAAGCACTTTGGAAAAGGCTAAATACCCCTTTAAAGGTCTTCACACTAAAGTACTTCTAAAAAGAGAGAAATTACATTTAAAGCTCATCAATTATGTCAACCCAACAGTATAGCATCACTAAACCATGAATAATACTGTATTCCCATCATCCCCTTTCATATCCTCACGCTATCCACGGCTAAAGTTAGTGCCTCAAATCCAAATCTTCAACAGTGGTGGTGTACCTGCTATACAAAACAGAAAAGGAAAGGGAAATGAGGGTAACAGTGTTGACAGCTCCCTCAGATAAACAATGAGAACCACCCCCATCACACCATAGACGCACACCTGCAATATATCACTTTGACTGGATTCTTTCATTTGACAGACTGTGTGTGTTGCAGGTGTGAACAGCGAGATAGGAGGGTAAAAGTAAAAAAGGCTAATAAGGGAGAAATGGGAAAAAAGGAGCATGCCTCTCGCTCCACTAGTTACCCACAATGACTTGCGCTCACTGCATTGTGTCTTATTGATGTGCTCTCTGAAATTCAGTCCATTATATTCAAACTCTTATTCTTCATCTCTCTGAATGTCACATTGTCCTATTAACCTCCATTAAACCTTAATTTGAACAATTCTTAAATGCAATAAAAATGATCTTCGAAGGTTTTAAATGCTCCACAGTCAACATTAGCGTGAAATCACAACTTTTTTCCTGACACACTTTAAAACCAGCAATTTATAAGTGCTTTATATTTCAAATTTGCATTAATGTTCTTGGAAACGCAGCTTTTCTTCAAACCTTGTTAATTTTTAATGTTTTTAATTTAATTTAATTTGGGTTACATGAAAAGGTATGAAGTAATAACAAATAAGAATAGATTTTGAAATATAAATTTTACTGTCATGATCCAAAGCTCTTCAAAAGTGTGTTTTTCAGTGCAGGGGTCACTGGGTCTGGGTGGGCGAATTTGCCAGCTACATTGGGGCAGATCCTGGCCCTGTTAGATGCATCTGGACAACAGTATCGTGGCTTCTCGGGGGTTCATGATGATGAAACCAGCAGCTGGCAGTGCTAAACATCAAAGAGGAGATTTCTGTAAATTATTCATGCTGCCCTGAGAAGCCGAGTGTTTTTAAGTGATATAGTCTGAACTGTTTTAAGGATCAAAATAATTTAAACGAACTTATGCCTGTGTGCAATTATTTGTCATAAATAGCTTACAGAAACTAATAATACGAAGTGTTTTAGGATTTAATATGTATTAAATGGGCACAATCACATTATTAACAGGCGTGTCTTGAATTGTCTTGTTCTCTCCAATACATTTTGTGTGAACATCTAATCGAAGACAAACTCTATTTCTATTCTTAGGACAGCTGTGAAAAATATCTGTAACCATAGTGACATTGACCAAAGATGGTGATGCCAGAAATGATACAAAATGGTACAAATTTGCACCTTTCTTTGAATATAAAGCTGTTATTTATACTTTATTTGGCGATCAATTTAATATTAACAAAGTTAATCTCAGCATCTACTAATATTGTTTTTAAATAAAAGGTGCAACTATTAACATTAGTTAAAGCACAATGAACTAGTACAAACAATTGTATTGCATCAACTAACATGAAAAAGAGGAAAAAATACTGAAAAATGTTGATAATCTAGTGCATGTTAGCATTTATGTTTAATAATACAACCTCATTGTAAAGTGTTACCTGTTGCATAAAAACACCTATTTATTTGGATATATTTTCCCCCATTATATTCAGATTGATACCATCAGGAGATGGTAAATGCCTCTCAAAGAAAAGTTAAAAACAACAAATATTAATTAAAAAGACCTATTTCAGTTCAAAGGATTATCATATGAGAGCTACAACAAGGAAAAGCCTCTGAGACCCTCAACGTCTCAGTATTTATATCGCTCGCTTCCTGACACCACCTAACATCAGGTGAGTGGGTGATGGCCTATCCCAGAATGCATTGCATCAACATGGTTTCAGCATTTCAAGTGAACACTTTCAATGCGTTTGTGCCTCAGACCTAGTTTGCTCGCTCTGTCAAATGTTTATCTATGAATGTTTCATAACCAATAACTCACAGAGAAAATATCTGGCACAGTTGCAATATAGGGAGTGATGCGGGAGATTCTTTGAAATGTCAAAACTTATTTCTGTACTTATATCGGCTAAATTTACTGGGAGCTAAATCATTTCTCATAGGAACCCATCTCAGACTTAGTTTTTATACTGCTGGTTTGTATAAACCTTTTGAATTTCAGCTTTCCGCTGTCTTCCCAGATTTTTCTCTTCTGAAGAAATAAAGCAATATATATTTATACAAAGTGTACACTAATATAAATGTTATGAGTCTTTAATCCTATGCATTTTTAAAAAATCAAAAATAAACAATTCCTTCCAATAAGAAGCAACACCCCCTGTGCAAGACTACTCATATAAGTCAGCTAATTTTCACCAAAATAATGCTCCTTTACAACATGAATGTCCCAAAAAGGCAAAGATATACAGTATGTGAGATATCAGACTGATCAGAGCTACATATATCAACATATATATGAGATACTGTACCATGTACAGTACATGTACTGTGTAGAAGGAGAGATGCAGAATGAGATCTTACTATCTATATCTATCCGAACGCCTTTGCCAGAGGCATCAGCGGACGCAGAACTGCACTGAAAAGTCAAACACACTGTGTGCAGCAAACACACTGTCTCTTTTCAGTTTACCTGAATACTAATGCACTTTCACTGCAGTACATATGATGCATGCAAAACCAGATTCTATTAGATCCTTGTACATCAAGATTGCAGACACCACAGACAGAGAGAGAGAGAGAGAGAGAGAGAGAGAGAGAGAGAGAGAGAGAGAGAGAGAGAGAGAGAGAGAGAGAGAAAGAGAGAGAGATAGAGATAGAGATAGAGAAAGAGTGGAGAAAAAGATAGAGAGAGAGAGAGAGAGAGAGAGAGATATAAACTACATTTAAAATATACAGTATTATATGAAATGGTAATTTTTGACATTGCAGAAGAGAATGTCATTAACACAATAAATAGGTAAATAAATGAATAAGGAAGCCCTGCGATGGGTTGGCACTCCATCCAGGGTGTATCCTGCCTTGATGCCCGATGACTCCTGAGATAGGCACAGGATCCCCGTGACCCGAGGTAGTTCGGATAAAGCGGTAGAAAATGGATGGATGGATGGATGGATGAATAAGGAAGCAAGCAAATAAATAAAGAAAAACAAGATCAATAACAATCTTATTATTGTTATTTTATTTTAAATGATACTACTACTACGACTACTGCTAATAATAATAATACAATATGCTGTATTTTCTTAAACACAATATTTCTTCTCTTCATTTTTCTGACATTAACCCGAACATAAGTCTTCCTCTCTTGACACTGTTCTGTAATCTATTATTAGTTAATGTAAAAATAATGAATGTTTTCATGGCAGAGAACATTCCTTATAACTTTCCTGTCAGGCCATATTTTAGAATTAGCAATATGGATAGCATCCATGCTTGTCCAGTGACATCCCCAAAACATCCTTAATCATAAAACTCAAGTGGAGAATAAAACACAAGCTTTTAAAATGACCAATGTGGACCACCGAACTCAATCATCCGATCCCCATTTCATGATCTGACTGCCCTGCTCTCAGTTTGTCATCGCCTGGCACTGCGTAGGCTGATGTTCTTATCATTTACAGTCAGCATTGACCCGTGGGCCACGTCCTCCATCCACTGCCTTTGAATATTAGACATCTGTCAACCATTTACTCCACTCACAATCTTCAGAAAAGCTCTGCAGAAGCTCATATCTCCAGCGCTCTGAGCGACAGGTCTCGGGTATAGTCACGAATTCCCCACATCACTGCCGATCTTGATGGAAGAGCTTTTCTGCAGTTTCCATACCAAAATAGTAACCGACGTGCAGCTGTGGAATAGCAGGAGGCGGAATTGTTTTGGCGGCAACGAAACGTGAGGCTCCGCTGGGTGTTTTCCTCAGGGAGTCTCAGCCATATGTTTACTGAGGGGACTGAACCAATTAGGGTGTCACATAAGATTGTTCATCTAGATTGTCACGGTCTGACGGCCGTTTCACGAACCGGTCCCACCACCTGCTGTGATCGTTAAGAGAAATAATGCACCATGAACGCGGTGATGGTCGGAGAACTTCAAGGTTTTCTCAAGGTTTTACCCTGGTTGCTTGTTGAAGCCTATAACAGCAATGCGCTGAAAATGAAACAGCAATTGAAAGCAACTTCATGATTTAACATGACAGGAGGTAGAATGTAAATATGTATTTGAAAACATTCACTTGTCTTATTTTATATTGGTTGTGGGTCCAAAAAACCAAGTCACTGTTTAAAGTACATTTTCATCTGCTTCGTATCTTGAACATTTCTGTCATCATTTCAAACCAGGATGACTTTCTTTTTCCTGCAGAACACAGTAGAAGATATTTTAAAGCATGTTGGTATAACTGAACAATGGTGGGTCACATTTAGGCTACTTCTATTGTATAGACGCAAAACCAATGCCAGTCAATGCAAGATAACTTCTGTGTTCTGCAGATGAAAGAAAGTCATACAGATTTGAAACAACATGAGGGTTAGTAAATTATGACATATGACATAGGAATATTTTTTTTTCAGAAAGTTCATCCTGCCTCAAAAACTAAGAAAATAAGTTTGCTTAACAAACCTTGATCACTGAGATAATCCTGTCACACCATGTGGGGCAAGTTGTCACCATCGTGCCATTTCAGCAACATTTCAACAGTAATTGTATGCAATAGCGACATTTAGAAATATGAAATAATGTTTTTGGCTCACATTAGTCTTCTCAAATAAGGTCATACAGCAATAGCAACCCTTCAATTTTGAGTTCTCATTAGGAATACACCTACAATGCCCAAAAAAGCCATTTACAGTAGAGAGATTCTGAGACTCAACCCATATGTGGAGTTCAATTCTGTCATTTGAAATGAATCATGAACTCATATCCTGACTTCCAGCAGACACCAATGGCATTTGGACTGTCCTACCCTCTTGGGAACAGGCATGTCATCCATTTACAGCACTGGAGAAGAATCTATCTATGAAATAAATCTCTCTTGCCAGTGAACCATATGAAGCATCAGATGATACATCTCTGTCTGAAAATATTAGGCACTAGAGACACCGGGCATGTCTGCTGTTGTCTTTCTGTCAATGCAGCCAAAGAGTTGTGTATCCAGCATTATATCAGCTGTAGGATTTAATATATATCCCTGACAATATCCTGTACTTGGACAGAATCCATCAGAGGTTATAACCATATCTGTTTCCCGATATATCACATTTGTTTCACTGCCCAGAGGCGCAACTCAGTTGATCAGATATTGGGTTCATATACATGATATGATGGCTGTAAGGCAATATTGTTATAGTGATAAATAAGCAATAGTAGTAGTGTTTGATAAAGATTTTTTTCAAAAAGACCAAAAATAATGTAAATGATCAGATTCATTTCAAATGCCCAACTGCCTTTACACCATTTATCCATTCGTAAACAATTATTTAACCATTTAGAAATGTGCATTTAACTACTCACAAACTTACATTTAATAGTCAGAAACTTATATTTAACCATCACACATTTTCATTTGGCCAATTGAAAAATCTATTTAACCAATTATAAATTTACATTGAACCCCTTACAAACGGATATTTAACCCTTCAGACACTTAAATTTAACCAATCATGAACTTATATTTAACCACTGATCTATATAAATGACAGGATTGCTCATGACAACTATTCTGAAATCATGAAGCTTTAATTCTAAGCATTTACATATGTGCCGTTACAACGCAATACACACTCACCCTCTAATACATTTTTACATGTTGCCATTCTGCTGAAAATAAACATAAACGTTGGAAAAATACATCAGATGAGTAAGTTAACCTCATGGCACACCTAATAAGCTGAAAAAGTGGTTATTTTACATCGTCATTTTGACTGTAAGTCAATAACGCTCTCCGTCAGTTGGGCATTCCAAGATGGCCGCGCGATCACTTCCGGTTGTTTCACCTCCAGTTATAGATGCAATCCAGTCATTTATATAGATCAGTGTTTTAAACCAATTTCAAGCTTACATTTAACCAATTACAAACTTATACTTTACCAATGACCAACTTACGTTAAACCATTCAGACACTTAAATTTAACCAATCAAAAGCATACAGTAAACCAATAAAAATGCTGAAAACAAATTTATTTAATGCACTAAGGTTTTATTTCCATAGTTTGGATTATTTCGCCAAGCTAAAGTAAATAGAATGACTTTTTTGGGTCATGGTTTTCTTCAAGTAAACACATATTTGTCAAGCACCCCAAGGGGAGTTATTATTCTCAATCCTCCAGCAAAGCTATAATATAAAAACCCAGTCGCCTTGGTTGCAGTACATCTAACGCATGAGATATATAAAATCTAAGATGCAGTTTAGTCATGGTGACATCATCTGTCTCGAATTAAAGAGACTGATGGAACGCTGGACCTATGTCTACTGTGTGGTCAAGCTCCAGAACAGAAGCTGTGTTTTAGTAAAGGCGCAAACATCCTCGTTCGTGTGGATGGAGGAAAAGGGAAGCGTGTAAACATGTCATAAATTGATGGTGATCACCGCTGGATGCTCTGTGTTGGTCGCTGATTGCTTTCCTTCTTAAACTCCTGAATCAAAATGTCAGCCAGCGTGATCACGGCGCCCATGCTGAGTGCAATGATAATTAGGACAGCTCAACTCTGTCTCTCTAAACAAACACAAGCACACAACCTTGCCATCAACCGTCAGCCTTGTGCCATGAGGTTAATAAAATCAGAGTGTTGAGATTATATTATAATATCAAATATCATAAAAATAACACCAACAAAAATTATTACTTAAAAAATGATGGGTGACTTTCTTTATGCCAATTTTACGGTTTTACATACTTTAAGAACTTTGGTCTAATTCACATGAATATGTAGAATTTCTAGAAATTTGTGACGGTTGTGTTTGTGGGTGGGGTTAGCGGTGGACCTCCATACTTTCGTTTTTCTAATAATCATATATTTGGAACCAAAATACTGCACCAACCTCATTACTTACGTTTTCCTACCGGAATTGGATGTATGTATTTTGCACACAGACCTGTAGCCCTGCACACCCAGAAAACATTCTTCCCTTCTGTGCTTTCGCCGTATATCCCTCCGGATGACAGTAACATGACATCATGTCAGGTATAAACATAAAAGGCTTCCTCCAGCAGCACAGCAACCGAAAGAAACCTGCAGGTGTGAAGCGACTACTCGCAGAGAACCGGCAATGAAAACCTTTCCCTGCATGCACAGGGTCAACGAACAGGATCATCTGACACCTCTTTGTGGTCTTCGCACCAGGGAGCCACACACGGTCAGAGACATCATTTCATAGCTCAGCATGACTGACTTAGGAGAACCCTGCAAGAAAATCCAAAGCAGAACAAATCTGAAGTCTGTCTGATGTGTCCAGTGGCGTCTTATCTACTGTCATCTGAAGGATTCTGGAAGCATTTTATCGCAAAACATAACATCAGTATACAGAGCAGAGCTTCAGTAGTCTATCTGACAATCATTTTCATCCATTTAACCATCGCAGGAAGCATTTATCAGGCTGGATTGAATACCCTTTATGATTAGCCTAGTTGTGAAATCTAGTAAAGCCGCTAGGGCTAGAGTTTGCATTTTGTTTCTGTGTCTTAAATAAGTTGTATTACTTTTAAAGTTGATGCTATGTGGCCAACGCATTGTTTATTTACTATAAAAATGGTGAAAGATTTGAAATTATTTGTGCAAAGTTCATATTCAAAATGTAAGCCTTCGCAGTTATATAGTTTGTTGAACATACCACCTCTAATAGGTTTTGAAGTGTTATATAAAACAAGAGCTGCAGATTGTAAACTTGCACATTCAATTTGTACAGAACAATTTTCACCAAACGTTCAAATTCATTGAAAATTTCCACAACAGTAAAGCCTTAAGAAACTTACTGACTTATTATGAGATATTATTTACTAGAATGATCTTACTTGTTCTATAAACACCATGCACTGTGCTGTGTTTTTCAGTTATTTTCTCCTGTAAAGCGACTTTGGAACAATGCAGATTGTGAAAAGCACTATATAAATAAAACGTAATTGACTTGACTTAGCTAAGGTTACAATAATTAGCAAAAACAACATCTATTATGCAATCCAATTCATGTTAAAATCATTTTCAAGTTTGAGGACAACTGTCCATTCAGAATACAGCATAAACGAACGATTTGTTTTCTTAGTTTATCAATGAAAAATGTATAGACCACTTCGCAAAACGTAAACAATGCTGGTCAAACGCTGGTCTGGAAGAACTTCCCGTTTTAGCCTTTTTACACAGCACAAAGGTTTGAACATAGTACAACCAACTGACTCAAATGTATAATCAAACAAGAGTGTTAAACAAATACCATTATGATCTCATATAAGATGCAAAACTTACATCAGAAGGGCACTTCTGGACCAGTGTTTATTACATCTTCCGAAGTGGTCTATAGCATAAATGTACTGACAATCATCTTTCAAACACATACATGTATATTTTGTAATTTATTTACACCGAACGTTCCTTTTGCTCGATAACGTTGAGGTGCTGAATTCAGTCAGGCTCCTCCCCACTGCGCTTTCAAATGCATCACAAGGTTATCAGCTCCTGGGAGTCGAGCAAATGAAGCTCTAATTCAAGCCCTCCGTTCACTATCTCTGGCCACATAAAAGGCATCAGAGCCATTAGAGCAGAAGGGGACATACTGATGGCCTATGATTGTAGGTCTCCACTTGATACTGCTCGAGTCAAGCTAAATAATGTTTTTTTTGTGCGCTATTTTGAAATGGATTCTCCCGGGCAGAGAGAAAGAACAATTTCAGTGTGCATTCACCATACATTAAATTGACCTCTGTATGAGACATCTCATAAATATGAAAAGTAGCACCCACAGTAGACACATCTAACCTAAGATATATCGGGTCAGCATCACGAAGGCTTGAAAATATTTTTATTATCAAATCACTCTCAGGAAGATACATGTTAAGTACAGAGTGACTTCTAAAAGTGCACTTATGCTGTTGCCGCCAAAGATTTGCATTGAGTGGTTATGTAAATATCAATGCATTATTATTGAACATGTATCTAGAATACAGAAAGCAGCAGGAATTGCATTTGCAGTGAGGTTGAATACACTTTCAGGAACAAATCAGGAAATAATTGTAAACCAATTCAAAATGCATTTATGCTAAATTTACAAACTCCTGGTCACCCCAGAGAGACTCTATTTACTGTATAATGTTTTTTAAAGTATTTTTAGTCACTGAATAAAAAAGTGACCATATATATAAGTCCATAAGTGAAGAAGAACAATAATGTGCTTTATAGCTTGATCAGGGATAACAATAACTTTAAGAAGAATATCATTATTATTATTATTGAGAGCAATTTTTTGATCAATATAAAAGTAATACTATTGTTTTAATTATATATTACTATTATTAATTTGAATAAAATGTTTATTCTATAGATTGAATAAAATATTATTTTAAAGAAAAACAAAAATTACAAGTTTACCCGTGAAAAATAAATGCATGAAAACAAATAGAGTAAAAAGTGTACTTTCAAATGGTTTTGAGAATTGATTTGGCTATACTCAAAGTCATAAGAGCAGAAATTGCTTTACAGGTTAAAAGGTGCATACAGCGGTATGAACTGCTTCATCTAGAATAACACAGATTCATCAATTCTGTGTGCACAAAAAAGTTGATAAATAAGAATCATTAGACATCACCATGTGATTATGATTGACTCTAATGATAAATTACGGCTTGGCATGAGTGATTTCATATACTGCCAATGATGCAAACATAAAAACACAAGTTTCTTTCTAACTTCACGGTAAGGGCTCAACAAAGCTTCAGAGCACCATCTGTGCCATTGGACACAGTTTCAAGTCTCACGTCGGCTGCAACTGAATCATAGAGCAAACAGCAATTTCACAAGCCGCCCGCGATTTGGAACACAAGAGGCTGTTTGCCTGTACGTCAGTCTAATATACTCTGTATTTTTAGAGCTTCTTTTTATTGGTTTCCCAAACCAGTTCATATAAGAATAGGAGCCTGCCAATGCACATCTCAGAGAGAACCGGATTAACGGCGCTCCTCTGCCATCTGTAACCCACACAACAACATTCGATAGCTTGGGTGAAGTTTAATTAATGGAAACCTCTCATGCAAAATAGCAAGTGCATTAATCATCCGTTCTGTATTTAACAGCGTTTTCTCGCTTTCATGGCACAGAGAAATGGCATTTTGCAGATAACCTCAAGAGATGGCAAGCACATGGTAAATTAAATATATTACCATTGTTCCTACTCGATGGCAAATCAGACACTTTAGAAAGGTTCACATACACACATTAAGTGAGCACAGATGTGTGTTCCTCCGAGCTGAGGAGTCCGGCCAGATTCAGAGCAATAGGGGGGCTTCTATTATTCAGATTATTCAGAGGTCTGTCCACTGACAGTTTCTGGAAGAGAAGGAAAAGATAGGAACAGAAGTGATGTAGCCCCTAAAATATTCGCACACTTAAAAATTAATTTCACTGTATTCAATCACAAAAAATGAATGAAGTCACTTGCCTTAAAGTGATAGTTCACCCGAAAAAGACAATTCTGTCATCATTAACTCACCGTCTTGTCATGTCAAACCTTCTTTCTTCAGCAGAACACACAAAAAAATGGGGCATAAATCAATATGTGACATGGTAAACACATGCACAATTTTTGTTTATAATGCAAGTACATTTATGTTTTCAAACAAACATCAGGTTGTTTCAACTATATGAATTTCTCTGCTCTGATGAACACAGAGAAAGATATTTGGAAGAATGTTACTCATTTTCAGTTCAGGGACATCATTGACTACCTTACCATTTAAATGGTTGTCAAAGGTGCTCCAGAAAAGTTTGTTTTCCAAAATTCTTCAAAATATATCATTTTGTGTTCCACAAAACAAAAAATATATTTTTTTTTGGAAGTGGATGATGTCTCAGAACTGAACACTGATAACATTTCTCCAAATATATTCCTTTGTGTTCATCAGAACAAAGAAATGTATACAGGTTTGAAACAACCTGAGGGCGAGTTAAGGATGACAGAATTTTTGGGTGGAGTACCCCTTTAAACTATGGGTGTCACAATGTAACGTTATTGACAATGATCATGATATTAACAATCAGGATTATTGATATTGTGTTGATACTAATGTTCACATTTGACAGCAAACATTCACTGTATGAAAAAAAAATGGATATCGGAGTAATAAATCACAGCAGGATGATAGACGGTGAACTGTGACAATCTCAAATGTCGCACAATCATACTTTGAATATGAAATGCTGCTCCTCTGAGATGCCCCTTCTTATAGAGATGGGAAACCTGTCAGATTCCTTAATAACTTCATATGGAACGCCCACAGGACACAGCCCGCCGCTCCGCTGACCTAGGTCAGCTTCTGCAGCAGAATCTGCTGTCAGGTAATGATTCTAGCGTCCATTCTTCTGTTGTTAAGCAACTGTAACATCTAATTAGACTCATCAGCGAGAACGCCTGACAGAACACAGACAGCATTATTTTAAGAGGCGAACACAAATAATTATCCGTATACCACGCACAGTTCTAGCGCTCATGTCATGTGCTCACTCGAACATGCAGGTGCACAACTGTAATTATTGCATCTAATATTAAACACAAAATGCACACCGCAATTATCAAAGAAACATTATGTATCACATCATTATAAGGTAGAAGTAAACTTCTCATTGGAAAAGTAACTCATTCGACTTGGATCTAAGAGTTTGCTCTTAAAACTTTAAAACATTGATTTGCCATAATGTAAAGAAAAGAAAATCGCTTTAAAAACTTCACATCAACCCTATGGCAATCATTTCAGTACTTGAATGCATATTGTCTTTTATAACAAAAAATGTGAGAAAATTAAAAAAAAACTTGAAAAAGTATGTTTATGTTTTTAACAAACTTAGAATAATAATAATTGAATAACAAAAATTGTTTATTTTTAGCATTATCAAAATAATAACAGTTTATTTTTTACTGTTTTTTTGTTTAGCATCAGGCTGTATGAGGGATAAGAGGGTAGTAAAAAAAAGTACAAAAAAACTATTTGATATACTTTAATTGTAGTTTTTTATAAATAATATATTATAAGAAATGAATATTTAGTTTAGTTGCATTGTTGTTTCAAATTGGGTTTGAATGAGCCTTAAGGGAAGTCTATAAATAATTGTATTGTTTATCTGCACTACCCACTGGTTTTTCTACACAAAAGATGTTTTTCGTGCCAAACATTCCCTTGAGATCAGCCCTTCAACACTTCCTGAACCTCCAGTGGGATCAGTATTCAAGCTGCGTGCAGATTCCACAAAAAAAACATTTCACCATTGTGAAAATCATGTGTGTGGCTTCTGAACATTAAACGTGATTCACCTAAAGAGCATAAGCATCAATTATCCTTCAAAAAATGATTTACAACCTCAAGACAAAGTGTCATGAAGAACAAAACAGCATCACAATCAGCCTTTATTGTTCCTTCCCGTCCAACGCTTGACAAAAAAAACAGCATTATAATAATAAAAAACAAATCGTCTCTGGAGAAGGAGCAATTTGACAGATGGAAAACATAAAAAATACAGAATGAGTGACATGAGCAATTTAAGCAGTTTCCATGAGACCTTCAGAATGAAAGGGAGCTAAGGAGCTTATACCGCCTCTGTGGATGTGCTTTCATATTATGGGCCAGTTAAAACAATTGGTATTTACAGCACATACACAAATCTTGATAACCCTTATAGGTTACAAGCAAACAATAAATATCACGCAATGAAGCTCTAAAAATAAAGCATCTTGGGGAATGTTTCTTTAAACAGCACCCTGTAAAACCTCACAGATGTGAAAAAGTACATACACAGATTTGATCTGAAATGTCTACTGAAAGTACTATATCGTTGTATAACAACTGCTTTAACTGAGACATCAAATCTCAGTTGGTGATATAAAGACCACTGCTTGATGTTCTATTCCAACATGTCTATATACATCAGACTGAAATCAAACTCGCATTACTGCAGAAAAGACGTTTAAGAGATGAGATGTTGTATTTTAGATGTTGAGCAGCTGTTCACGGAGCTCATGTGACTGTTCCAAGCAATTAATTCCTTACATTTGTATAGTGTTTTTCTCACAGCGCTTAACAAACAGAGTGGAAGAATCTGCTCAAAAACAACATCTAGCAACGCCCACCACACACAGCAGCTATGGTGAAGAGAGTGATGGAGCGGACCAGTGGATTTGGGGCTGGTATAGTTTATAGATGCCATTGGGAACATGTTGCCGGTTTACTTATCAATAAGAACCCTGAGATTTTTGATGATCAGAGGGTCAGGACCCTAACACTATATGTTATTAGAGATCTAATGATAAACTTAGCTCATGGTTCAACACAGTACATTTTCTGAATACATCATTTACATTTTATAAAGAACTTGTAGAGAAAAATGTAGAGAGCCAAAATATTATATACGAAAATTCCAAAACATCTTTTTTTATAGTATACATACAACTTGTTATACAATGTTTAAGTAAACCTTTTCTGTGTAAATGAATAAAAATATGTCTAACTTAACAATTAAGAAAGGATTTAGGAAAGCTAAATCTTAAGGGAGAACTTTTTCAAGCACTAAACATTAAACATTAAATATTATATTGACCCAAGCTGTTATATTTGTTGGCAGCTCAACCAATAAGATTATTCAAACATCACCCTTCTGCTCTAAAAAACATTTATTTTTTGTGTTTTAATGAATATAGTGCCAGGATTTACTGTAACACTTGTTTATGTGATGTTAAAGCTTTCTATACCATACCACTAGTGGACCAAAAGGACCTCAGTTCTTACAAAATCTACTTTCTTCTATCCACTTACTGTCCAGGCTCAACCCTCCTTAACTTTAGTGCGAAACCAATTATTCAATTCAACACTAAAATTCACACATTTCACTACAAACTGTTGTTAGAGGCACACCGAGGTGCTGTTTTTTATGAAGCGCACACACACCCAAACACTATTCCTCTGGGATTCACTGATTCAACCTAATTCAGCTCCTGCACCAAAGTCTCTCATTAAACCTAATCATATTCTCCAAGCAGGAGCAACACATCTTGATTTTTTTTGCATCGCAACTTTTTATTTATTTGTGTCTTTGCCTTGTTTTCCTGTGGACCTCATTTATAAAGGCAATAGTGAGGCCCAAAACGGATTAAACTGCACATTTGGATTCAGTGGACTCTGGAGAAGACGGAAGACTTTGCTTCAGGGTTATTGAGCCCTGGCATCTTCTCTCATTCTCCCTGAGTAGAGATCTGGGCTGTTGTCTTCTCAGCGGGGAAAGCTGGTGGCTTTTGACTTAATTAGGCAGAGTTAGATTTTAGTGTGCTCAAGGCACAACAGCATTACCCTGAGAGTCTCAGGTGAGACAGGTGCGAGGTTTCACACACATTAATAAACATCCTGCTTAAGGTAAGCTAGTCTTTTATGTTTTCATGTACCATTAAGGGACGGAAAAAAACATCTACATTTATCTACAGCATATCTGTATCTAAAAATAGTGTTTTTATTTTATTACCCACAATGCTGAAGGAGCAATCCTCGCTCGTGTTTGTGTTTACATAAACAGACTTATTGGCAACATGTAAAGTCAGTTACCTTCCATTAAGTGCTTGTAAACAAAGAGAACAAGGGTTCTGCCCACTACACAAAAGAAAAGTGTTTCATTTCACACAAGAGCAGTGGTTAGATTCCGAGCAGATATATTAGCTTGTGGGAGAGCTTTAATGAGAAATATAAACATCCCCAGTTCATTTAGTGCACTTGTTTTGTCTAACTTTGCAGTGGCACTTCTGCATCACAAGGGATAGAGATTTACACAAACTACCCCTAAAAATCTGTTCAAAGCAGCAGTAGTGCCATTTGCGGATTGAAATTTAAGCTTTTAATTTAAACAGAGAGAGAGAGAGAAAGAGAGAGGGAGATAGAGAGAGAGAGAGGGAGAGAGAGAGAGAGAGAGAGAGAGAGAGGGAGATATAGAGATATAGATATAGAGAGGGAGGGAGAGGGAGAGGGAGAGGGAGTGGAGAGGGAGAGGGAGAGGGAGAGAGGGATAGAGAGGGAGAGAGGAAGAGGGAAGGAGAGAGAGAGAATAATAAAGGGAGAGAGAGGCAGTGCTTTAATTTTGAGCTTTTAATTTAAACAGAGAGAGAGAGAGAGAGAGAGAGAGAGAGAGAGAGGGAGAGGGAGAGGGAGAGGGAGAGGGAGAGGGAGAGGGAGAGGGAGAGGGAGAGGGAGAGGGAGAGAGGGGCAGTGAAAAATCAATCCAAATAAGAGGTGATGACTAGAAACGTCTTTTTCAATCGTTCTATTGATTATTATATCATACAATTATATCATAATAATATGAACCACAGCAATGTCAACTGTTGTCACTATAGAGGCCTATATCATGTGTGAACTACACATATGGAGTGGGGGCATGACGGAAAAAGCTAAAGTAATTAGTCATGATGGAAATAGCACTGCCTCGGGTGAAAGCGCCACAGGTCTTTTCATCAACGTAGTGGTGTATAAATAGACTGAATAATGTCCCTGCTGTGTCTAATGGGGAAACCAGAGAGATGCATTTTACCTGCAAGCATGTTCCTAAACCTTCCAAGACACGTAACATAAATATTAATTAATTACTTCAATTACAGCAACAAAAAAAATCCATGTATAGGTAAATTTACATTTAACTCACAGGTAGCCATTAAACATAAATATATGTATGCAAATGTTGTCTTTCACATTGCCGTTGGATGACTTTCATGTTTGATTTTGTTGAAATTCAAGAGACACTGGATTAGAGTGGTCTCAGTATATCTATACATGCTGATTTGAAAATGGAAAACCAACTATATAATCTCTGTGGCTCTGTGTAAATAATAAATCATTATCATGGCCCCAGTTTAAGAGAATGCATATGAAATCAATAAGATGTTTGTTTCAGGTGGTCCACAGAGGTCAGCGGGTACAGTGCTGAACCAATCGCCGTTAATAAACAACGCAGTAATGGAAAAGAGAAATACATAATGTATCCTGCATGCTCCTTAACTAGCATCTGGAGGTCAGGAAATCTGGTGTTGATCAACCCTGCACCTCACTACCCATAATCCTTCCACCGGCGGGATTAATTAGCGGTCAGTGTGAATTAGTGGGTTTTTGCGTCTTCATCAGCAATGGTCTGAACGATGG
The DNA here is from genome assembly GCF_015846415.1 of Triplophysa dalaica. Lineage (NCBI taxonomy): Eukaryota > Metazoa > Chordata > Actinopteri > Cypriniformes > Nemacheilidae > Triplophysa > Triplophysa dalaica. The sequence goes on from NC_079557.1 coordinate 3,840,615, forward strand.
GCTTGATAAGGTTATTAGCTGAAGTCATGGCTCATTATGCAGGCTGTTACACCCACAGACACGCCGAGGCTTATTGGTAATACGTGCAAAAATTATTTGTATCTATTTCCTTGTGTATGTACTCCCTGGAGTGTGAGAGTAATCCCATATAGCTATTCATGGAGAGTAGATATGGATATAGAGGCCGGTGATGTGTTTCTACCAGAGTAAAGAGAATTCTCAATGATACATTGGTTAAAAAGTGATGATATCGGTTAAATAAAAGTATTTATTTTTTTAATTAAATGGACGGTAACCGTCTACCATGAAGCTCTGCCTTGTTCATTCTTGATGCACTTAGAAAAGGCAGTAGAAAAATATTGACACACCCAAATAATCTTTCTCAATTAAAACAACTGACGGGCTAATGGAGCTATTTCACAATCTGTGCAAAATATGATGCAATTAAACGGTTAAAACCAAATGTATGCACTATTTAACGTTTAGCATCCGAACCATATGTTGCATTCTTTTTCAGGTACGTAAAGCTGCACATTTGTAATGGTTTAATGGTGGAATAATGTGAAACAATTTAAGTAAAGAACAAAATCCAATCCAAATCTAATTATATTAAATCATAACTGTTCAGCTCTTTCTGGATCAATTTTAATGAATCTTTTCACCTTTAAGCCAAGTTGATTAACGTTTGATGTCTTATTGGTGTCGTTTAACACATGTCGATGGCAGCTAATGAAAAGTTGTTTACTGACAGATTTTCTAACAGCTAATGATGTCGACTGATGCAACAGATGTACAGGAAGCTGGGAAACACCTTTTCAGATTCATTTGAAAGCCCAATAATAACTCTCATTTGTCAATAATGAGTGGATTTGATTTGATAATATCATCTTATTATTAGAGAAACAAATCTCTACAGAGTTAACAACAAAAGTTTAAGTTGAACTAACGTGACGCTCTTACTCGAAATTCTTCAACATTCTCAAGCATAAGGAGATTCTGAATGAGTCTTACCACGGTTTCATTTTGTCTACGGCGTTCCCTCTCTGATCCACACAACAGCTGCGGGTGAAGCGGCACAAACTGTTCTAAGAGAATATGCAATGACATATTTGCATATTCCTAAACATCTTTAAAAGTGAACTCAGTGATGGTTGTGAAAACACATCAAATAATCTTCATGCATTTTCTATTCCGCCCTCAATGGGGTTATTTGAGGAGACGTTTTGGGGCTGTTTTATCCTGAACATGTTCTCGTCACTGATTTGCTGCAAGTTGTATTTTTCGCAGGTGTGAATTCTGCATGAATATCTTTGCATATTTAACTGTGCATATTCATATGTGACGCAATTTTCTTGCTTTGAATATCGTTAAAATGATTTGGTGATCATCGACTTGAGCATACTTATGAAAACCTCACTAAACGCCCCCAGGAATGTATTATCACACATATAGATTGACTCGATTGTGGTCTTTCTTGTGGAGTAGCTAACAGAAATTACTTCTCAAAACGACTTCATTTTCTTACGGATACTTTTATTTCCTGTGTCATTTAACATCCACCATTTCTTTCAACGACTCTGCTCAAAATAGTATTAAAAGGCCTCAATAAAAAATACTTTTATACTGGTCTAACCAAATTTGATGTTTGGACCAAACAATAAATGATAACATATTTTTTTTGCTGGAAAACTATAGCATACAATGTGAGACCTTAGTGATTTGTTCATAAATATCACCCTAGTCTCTCACACTGCAGCAGAAAAAAACACATTCACCCATTCTTTTCCTCTGAGGTGGAATGAGATGCCAACCTCCCCCAGATCTGCTGAGACCACCATAACCATCAGGAAACAGCTGAACGTGCACCTTTACTAATACATAAACATAAGCACCTGCTATAGATATATATATATATATATATATATATATATACTGTATCCATAATCTCTCTGCTTCTGTTCTACTTTATCTATTAATCTTGCTCGTACTCTAAACTCAGCATTGTATGCAACATTTATTGTTGGTTTTTATGACAAAATTGTATGTAATGTTTCCTCGTTTGTAAGATAAAAGGCTCTACATGAATAAATGTCAACTGATGCTGTTAGTCTTGCAGTTTCAACACATTACTGTGGCAGCTAAACATTTACTATCGCGGGACGTAAAACCACATGTTGTGATACACGATAAAGGAACATTCATTATAATACGGTTTCATCCCTAACCCTTTACACAGTATGTTCACTGTGCATATTATGCACGTTTTATATACGCAAGGGATGCCCAGATGTCCTACTTAATTTGTCAAAATGTGCTTCACGAGATAAATCATGTTGTCATACTATATCCCATAAAGTAATGTGCTAGGAGGTGTTTGGTGTATACTGCACAACAGGCATTAAGAGATGTTATTTAATTCTTTGAATAGCAAGTATGTAATATTTACAGTCAGATCAAGGGATGCATAACAGCAGAGACGTATTAAATGACCGGGATAGCTAACATAATAACATTGTTTATGTCATGGTTATGTGAGCCACGCGGGGAGTCGACATCATCGTGCCGATAAACCTCAACGAGGTCTTTTTTATCTCTGTCACAAAACATTTTCTTCGTTCATTTAACTTAATGAGCAAATCTTTGGCTGTGCTTCAACAGCTCTATTTGTTTCTGCATCCTCAAATCTTATTACAAAAAACGTTATGCTTACGAGCAACAACTAAACAATGAAATGATGAAACAGCTGCAATGTTTTGCTTTTCATACACAGTGGTGCCATTTTTTGCTTTTTATGTAATTATACAAGCGATGTGAGATCAGGATGAAATTCAGGATCCCTGCATAACTAATTTTATCTCCATTATTTTCCACTGATTCATATGTGAACACTGGTCTTCAGCATTAAATGCATCACTATGCTTCATTCCTGCATGTTATACTAAAGACCAAACAAGGTTTGTCCTTCATTATTGTTTCAAAATGAAATAAACAATCTGTCTCTTTCAAACCACCTGTACAGACGAGGTTACGAATCGCAACCAATGGCTCACTCCACCCCTCTCTTTCAAAGCACTACTGCGTCCCTCACAAGGCAAAGATGTTTTAATTTTTTGCTTCTTTGCCGGAGGAGACAAAAGATTTTTTAAATGCACTCTGTAGAGCAGTTTGTCTGTTTAGGGCTACTGTGGAAACATCATGGCGAATTTCATATAAGGGGACCCGCGGTACATGGAGAAAGAAAAAGCTCATTCTTATGTAAGGTTTTTATACAGCTGTCCTGTTTTTGCCAAGTGGTTGATATCGTTAGGACAACATCATGTTGACCCTGGGACCACATTTAAATCAACCTATCGGATTTCATAAATAAGTTATTTTAAATTTAATCTTCCGACAAGGATTATGTGCTTCTATACCATAGCTTTCACTTATCATTTCCCTCTGATTTTATGGGTAAATTATGGTTAGGGTTTGGTGTGGGTTCAGGTTTTATTTATAAAAATGTTGTCCTTAGGTCAACAAAATATGTTGTCCTGAGGACATCAACCACTTGGCAAAATCAGGTTGAGTGTCTTCTACATCTGAATACATAGTTATGTATATTATATTGCAACTCTGTCAATGGTTCCTCCTTAATATCACACATTGCACCTTTAATGATACTACATCATACAAAAACTGTATCCTGTTGCAAATGCAAGTTTAATAAATACTGTTTTGTGTTGACTTTATCTTTGTTACCATATAAGAGGAAGAGGGTTAAAGCTCTGTCCGCTTTTGAAGTCCTCCACATCCACCTTCATGCCTCTTCATACACATGCTGCCTTTGATCTGCAGGGTCGCTATAGATGGAAACTAAGGTGGTATTAGAAATGACACAGGAAACAGAATAGAGACAAACACATTCATATGAAGAGTATGGTTCCAAAATTAGATAACTCAGTTTGTTTCAAAAAACATGTTTTTTATTGTACATTCCAATTAATATCAATCAAACTGCAGTTGGTTTGTTTTGATTTAAGCCTTAATTATCATGAAAATTCAGGTAACTTACGCAATAAACCACAACAAAAACATGATCACATAATAAAAAACATGATTTGGGATTTTGGAACCAAACTCTTCATATGTAGTTGAGAAAAAAGAACAGCTGAAGGAGCCATCTGCCCTACGAGTGGCTGAGGGACACACAGCGAGAAAGTGAAATGATGGGAGAAAAAAAATTAAAAAGGTTGGAGAGAGTCAGAAACTTCCTTAAGAGTTCTCCAGAGAGAGTGAGCGAGTGAGTGAGTAGTATAAACCTCTAGCAACCACATAGCAACAAGCTAAATGACACTGAGAACACCTTAGCAACAGCACAGCACTGCCCTGGGACCCTAACAACAGCACAGTATTGCACTGGTAACCGGCAGCCGTATCAGCCTGTAGCCCAAGACTGGATGACCCCTGGAGCTTAGCTGGGTTGAGCCTCAGTACCTGGATGGGAGATATCCCATATGTACTTATTGGCTTAGAAACTCTGTGTCCTCTCCACCAATAAACTGGTGTGTGGTGGGCATTCTAGCACAATATGGCTGCCATCGCATCAGCCAGGTGGATGCTGCACATTGGTGGTGATTGAGGAGATTCCCCCCTTCGATGAAAAGTGCTATATAAATGTATTGAATAATTATTATTATTATTATAACCACCCTAACATGTGATCTTTACATGGGAAAGCATTTCTTAAAAGATCTAATTCATATAATCTCTGAAAGCCATTCCTCTTCTCCGAGCAATTTCTTAAGAACTCTTGAGAAGCTCCACTGCACACAAGCATGAAGGAGACTTTATGACACCAGCTTTAAAGGAACAAGTTCATCAAATATTTAGGCATTTAGGCTTGTGAAAACCCATAACTGTGCTTTATGGCAACTATGCACTGTGCTGGAAATAATTCATTTTTAAGGCCACTTGTTTGTGAGGAATCCTTTGCTTGACCTTTAAGTAAACTTTGAGCTTGACCAACACAGCTGAAGGGAACCTAGAAATGAAAGCAATAAAAACTAAATAAAACATTTAAAAGATCTTATATTGGCTTGAATGCTGAAAATGGCACTTATTTCCATGCGTGAGATCAAAAGAGCCCAAAACAACACTGTATAAAAGACGCCGCATATTAGGAGAATAAAACATAGCCTTCAACCAAATAGTTGAACTTGCTAAGATCTGCGAGCATGCAAAAATGTCATTGCAAAAAATGTTTACTTCTTCCACATTTATGAGTAACTCTTGCTGAATCTCTTGTGATGTTGTGCTTGCACTGAGAGAAAAACGCTGAGAGAAGAGACGGAGAGTTTGAGCTATAGTTGTGTGGGAGGATTGCTGGAGGTGGAGAAATTCTAGGCTTCGAGATCCAAACATCCCACATAAAAAGAAAGTTCAATTACAAAGCTTCAATTCCATATTAATGGACACCGCAGTCAATAACTTAAGTCTCTGTATTCTCTGAGCTTAGATGTGCGGGGGAGAGAAATTTTCCTGACCGTTGACCACAGGCGTTTAACCAGTTTAACACACTATTATTTAAAGTTGCTCAGTATGAATCTACAGACATGTCAAGCCGACCGACCCTCACACAGACTATGAGCTAGAAACTTTAATGAAATAAGGAGAGGAAAAAGGCAAGTTTGGAACGATGTTTTCAAAGAAAATATGCTCCAGTAGAAACTTTTCTGTTAACAACTACTGTCACTTCATCCATTCCAAGCAAGCATCAGTATTCATCTGATAGAGATTCCAGCAGTACCTATAGATACATTAAAGGGATAGTTCGCCAAAGAAAAGAAAATAAAGTCATCATTTTCTGATGTACTGATGTTGTTCCAAACCAGCATACATTTTTTAATAACAAAGGAAGATTTTTGGAAGAATGTTAATAACCAAACAGGTCCGATCTCCCTTTTACTGCCGTAGTGAGGAAATGAATACTATGGGACTCAATGGGGGATGAGATTTGTTTGGTTAGTGATGTTCTTCCAAATATCTTCTTTCACAGGAAGCAATCAATACACTTGACATGAGAACTCTATCATCAGTCTCCCAAGAATGATTTTACAAATTCCGCAATCATATTTCTCTCTTTAGACCGTATTACATAATATTATGTAAAACATTGCATCAGAACTATTCATAAGGCAACTTTTTTTGCTTGGAGGTGAGAACAAAACTTCAAATGTTATATGTGATCTTATAGAGGTCATATGGGAATATTGGAAACGCTGGTAGAATTTGAAGTTTAGCAGCATATGCCTTTCTACCTGGGGTGAGTCAAGGACATCAAAGGAGTGAAGTAACAGCATGACGCAAAATAGTCAGCCTGTGAACAAAACCTCCAGCCATGGGGCGTGTCCTCAAGTGACAGGTGAAAGACTGAGTGGGAAACAGAGAGTGTTTAGAAATCTTCACAATGCACAATGTTCACAATGCATTATATGTCTTTTCCATCTTTGGAGGACAATGGTCATTATGTAATGTTATAATAAACACATTTTTAAAGAATAGTTTACTTCTAAAATGAAAATTCTGTCATTACACACCCTCTTTTCATTTCAAACCTATATGACTTTTTCTTCTGCAGAACACAAAAGAAGATATTATTACAAAAAATATTAATAACAGAAAACCGTTGGTCCCGATTGACTTGCATTGTGGACAGACGGTATTTAGTTATCAACATTCTTCGAAATATCTTTAGTGTTTTGCAAAAGAAAAAAAAAAAAATCACACAGGTTGGAGTAAACGATGACAGAACTTTTATTTTGAAAGTATTCCTTTAATGTTAAAACTTTTGAAACATTTATTTAGCAAATGTATGTAAAGTTGTTAACTTTAAATGCATTCATAAGGAAGAAAGTAGAAAACTAGAAAAATAATTACATTAATTAAATACAAGGTCGGTAAATCTTCATTAGCTTCATTCGACCTCATACTTTAATATTTTGTGCTTTATTGTCTAGGTCAGAGGGAAGAGACAGACTGAAATTAAATGAAAAATTGTAACGGCAGATGTGGTACCTGTAGAAAAGTCCAACGTTTCAAATGAAAAATCCAATTATCTTATTGGCATGACCTCAATTTATTTATGTAGAATCTATCTTCATGTCAACAGTTTTTTGAGATCTTAGTCTTTCCCCATTGAATATGAGCTGTACTTCCACGATTGGAAATAACTGACAAGGGGTTTTAACTAATGGCCCTTAAGTGTCCTGACAGCGCGACTGCATCAGAGGGATTTTGTCTATATGATAATGTTTCATCGCGGCAGATTAATCAAAATCTCCATGAGGGACTTTGAGTTTTTCTTAGAAAATAATTTCATGTTAAATCAAGCCACCGCTGCATGCTGCTTCGATTTATTTTGCTATAAACCCTCTGTACCTCTGTGTATGGGTTTAATAAACATGAATTCAAGGAGAAGTGAGCACGGCATCTCTTAATGAAATGTTTGTGAACACATCAAACAGAGAACCCCTTCTCTTTCAGAGCCCTAAACCACCATGATCTAATGTCAAAACACAATGGAAATCATGGAAAAATACAAAGACATTTATTAACCTGTTTTTTCTTGGCATTGGCCTGCTAGTGCCTCTGATGGACAACTTCAAAGGGCGACTTTCTCAATATTTTGATTCAAGGAAATCAAGAAAAAACACATAGACATTTATCAAAATGCTGTACACTCAATGTGCAGTTTGGGAATGTACTGTATGCTGTGCCTGCGATTCATTCAATTCATGTTTCTTGAGGTGATAACGTTTTGCTGACTGCTGCTGTGTTTAATAAAAGGATAACAGAAATCCTATAATGAGGCAACACTTTATCTGTATTTAAATCCAATTTTAGCTTAAAGTCTTGCTAATCTCTATTATTATTGCTCATTCTTCAATTCAAAACTCATTCTGCACCATTTGTGCTACAAGCATAACTAATACCTCACATTGAGAGGTGTTTGAAAACTTGGTATTTTCACTTGCTGGTCAAGCAAAAATTTTACCTTTCTGTCAGTGAAAGGTCTCGGACACCTCCCTCCTCATGACACGCTATGTGCATTATGCAAGTACTAGAATATAAATGATGTCTGAATGAAGCTGAACATGACCCAACCTGGAACATTCAGTGAAGACGAATTATACAAGACGCCCCATCACCTATACATTTTCATTGCTTATCCTAGGAGGAAAGCCTATCCCATCTTAAGCCTCAAGAATTTCACATAATGCATTGGATTTATTTACACACTTCTGTAAAGTAAATAAATAAGGTGATCAAATCTGAGCATCACATTTGTGACTCTAGACCACAAAACCAGTCAGGTATATTTGTGACCAACAACACATTGTTTGGGTCGAAATTATAGATTTTTCTCATATGCCAAAGATCACCAATAAAGGTCATGTTCCATGATGATATTTTGTAAATTTCCTACCGTAAATATAAAAAAAAAAAAATGGTCTGCAACATGTCTACAAACTTGTAAACTGTTGCCTGCTCTTTGGGAATTACCCACTCAAGTTTGGTGTCTATGTGAAGCTTAAAATTTCAGCTTTGGGGTCCACAACGTCATTACAGCTGTAAGCCGTAAACAAACCTGTTTCTTATTGGCATTGGCCTGCCACAGAACCTCTGATGGACAACTTTAAAGGCGATTTTCTCCATATTTAGATTTTTTAACCCTCAGATTTCAGACTTTCAAATAGTGGTATCTTGTTCAAATAATTTCCTATCGTCACAAAGTCTATTTATTCAGCTTTCAGATGAAATATAAATCTCAATTTTGAAAAATGGACCCTTATGACTGGTTTTGTTGTCCAGGGTCACATATGCTTAGCAATAAGCAATTTGTAATTATTTCAGACACTCAAAATGTTCTTCTAATAAACCTTATTAGGCAGTGCCACAGATAATCTCCTGAAACATGTAATATCATTATCCCAAGTCCATGCTCACTCGAAAAAGTATGACATGATTAAGGCATCTGCACACATCAGGGCAACATAGATGTAGAAATCTTTAAAACTGCAACAATTACCATCCTTCAAAAAAGCATTATTAAATGATTATCTAACCTTTATGTTAATTCAACTTCATCGGTTCCTCTCAAGAATACGTTCAGTAGAAGTAACCGAATATTATATTTCTGATCATACAGTTCCAACATCCGACATTATTATTTGACTTCGTGATTGATGCTAGTTGACTAATGCTAACAAAAAGACAAGAGATGGACAAACAGAGAGAGACAACAGACACACAACTGCAAACTCTGCGTAACGTCTTCACGCCTGAGTGGCCGCTTTCAGCCTGTCATAATAACTCACTTTCTTCCGCAGGAGCAGCCGACGCCGGTGAACTGGATGGAGCGTGGACGCCTGAACAACATCTCCACCATCAATCAGATCACAGAGAATGTGCTGTAACTGGCAAATGTTCTGCCATTTCTGAGAGCTGGAGAACAGAGGACGGCTGCTATTTTGTTCCATCTAATTATGTATAAATCTGGGAGACGGTTTCATGAAGGGACACATCGTGACCGTTTGCCTGGGAAGCAAACCCTGTTCAACACTGTACCAGCTGATATGAAAACAGCTAAAAAGATTCCTTTGTTTACAAGGTTGTTAGGAGCAAAGCTAAAGATGAAAATAAAAGAACAGAGTAAAGAAAAGAGATGAAAATGAGTATGAATCAAACCACATGTGCTGTATACGTGACGTTATAGAAAGATCTTTGCTGAACCAAAGTTGCACTTTGCAACAAAGATATTGAAAAGAGTACATTTTGCATCTTCCCTGCACAGCTTTAGGGTACTTTTGAAGACTTTTTAACAGAGAATAAAGATGTTGGTATTAATCGACACTGTTTTTTACTTTTTGGAGAGACGTAAAGGTAACCTGAGTGACCCAAGCTGCCTCTCAAGCAAAAAAATCCCCAACAGAGCAAGAATGCTCCCTTAACTTAGCATTTAGCTGCAATTCATCAATGACACTTTGTCAAGTACAGATGGTTCGCTTGTGTTCGCTTTGTGTGAATTTCATCGTGAAATCATAAGAACGGATCATCGTCTCGCAGCAGAAATCTTTCGCTACCCGCTCTACCCTTGATTTACTGGAAAGAAAATAAGCCAGATGCTTTGCGAGCATTAATCTGATCAGAATCTTAAATTGCTGCGCCACAGGCTAAGGAACACAAGATAGTCTAAAGCCGTGGAAAATATGAGGCGCAGAAAATATCCCAGAGGATGATCCATTATAAGGCTGAATGTTTAAGAACATATGACCTGACATGTCAACAATGGTACTTTGCACGGAGACGCAGGTTTTTCAAAGTGAATTAACCTCTAATATGTCTGTGACATTTACAAATGATTTACTTTGTACGAGTGCGTTTATCTGAATGAGCAACAACAATATACAACACAAAGTATTGAATTACATTCCTTCAAGATATAACAGATGGCTTTCATATTTTGAGAAAAAACGCCAGTGCAATACTTGCTGCCTCAATGAAACTGTGTTTGTTTACTGGCCCAAATTCGACTTTAAAGGTCCAGTGTCATTTTTTCAGAGGATTTATTAACAGAAATGCAATAGAATATACATAGCTATGTCTTCAGAAGTGTATAAAGACCTTACATAATGAAGCGCTATGTTTTTATTGCCTGAGAGCTATGTCTATCTACATACATCGCAGGTCCCTGGAATTCACCATGTTGTTTCTACAGTAGCCCGTAACCGTCAGAGTGCGTTTTGTACATACGTTATCTCCTCCGGCAAGAGAGCGAAAATGTGACGACATCTTAGTTCTGTGTCAGCCACAAAAGGACTTCGAAAGGGAGTGGAGTGAGCCATTGGTTGCAATTTGCAACCTTACCACTAGATGCCGCTAAATTTCATACTCTGAACCCTTAAGGATACCTACATTTTTACCACTAAGGATCCTCTGGGTTCCTGACGTGGACACAACATCATGTTTCGGTTTGACAGTGAAGCAGCAGGTGCCATCGAGAATCAACGTCCATCTTTTCCAACAGAGAAGGATGGCATTTTTCGAGGAGGTACCGCCAAAGAAAATTGCTTTAGATCTAAAAAGCAGGTTCAGCAGATGGGGTCACAAACAGAGATCAATAAAGAGTTGTTGAGATCTGAGAAATCGATAGCAGCAAACAGAGGAACATAGTCATAATGCTGATGTCTTCTTTCACAGAGGTCCCGCTTAAAAGACTGGTCTGGAGAAGATTACAAACTTGAAAGTCAATGAACTTGTGTGCTGCAGTATGAAATGAGTTTTAGGTCCCAAAAGGGATCGATTTGTAAGAACCAAGATAGAATATACTCTCTCAAAGCTGTGTTGAATGAGCAGTCAATGTTCAGTTGAGTCAATGATATAGAAACAGAACATTTATGTTTAAACATGTCAAAACATTTAAGGAATACAAAAATATAAAATACAGTTATTACGAACAGTTCATACTTAAGTGATTTTTTAAAAATTAATATCATTTTAAATTAGGGCCATCAAACAATTAATAGCCATTAATCGCATCCAGAATAAAAGTTTGTGTTTACATAATAAAGGTCTGTGAAACGGTGAACTGTGCATATAAACTTTGTATTTATAAACTGATACACATATATGTATGCATATTTTTATGTTCATATATTTATTTATATTTGCCATTAATTATATATAAATGTTATATAATTTTTATTGTTTATTGTTACTTGGCCTAATGGTTAGAGTCGGACTCGTGACCAGAAGGTTGTATGTTTTTATAAATACAAATTTAATAAGAACAGTACAAAGACATTTATGTAAACAGAAACTTTTATTTCAGATGCAATTAATCATTTAACAGCCCCATTATATATTAATATCATAATTTACTCAAAATGTGTATCTTTTAAATTACGCTGCAGCTTGTTCTTCCAATAGTTTATTTGGCGAATTGAAACACTATTTCCAGAACGTCGCCCCTAGGACACGTGTTTCAGGATGACTAATCACAGGCGGCTCTGATGTCCACTGAGGTATAGATCTCATTGGAAATCCATCAGTGTTGAGAGGTCTGTTCAATGTGAGCCTGATGCTGGTCTGACAAAGTTTCCCGAGGGGCTCATCTAGAATCGTGTGTTGATACATAAGGAGCTCTGCAGAGCACTGATTGCCCACTTTTTCAGCTGAAGAACTATTTTTCCTATTCATTTCCTCGTCAAATAATGTGAAAAAATATATATTTTAAGCATTATACCTGACAAACCAGCTCCGATATACAACAGGACTGAAACCATGGCAAAAAAATATTTTAGAACCAATGAATTACCCGATTGCACATTACTCAATTAAATCAGTAATCAAAACATCAAATTTGGTATTGAAGTCATTGTTTACGAGTTTAAAATGTGATTTATCAGACATGAATTACGAAATATGAAAAAAGATTTATGTTTGGTTGATTTAATGTCAGTAGCTTACAGTCAATGTTAAGTCAGATTGCCCTGATTCCAGCTTCCATGGTAACGGCGCCTAATGGATCTTGCAGTTTATAATTAAACACGTTTTTAACCAAAAAGACTTTAACAGAAGCATTAACAATCATTTTGTATCAAATTGTTCATCTTTAAAAATAAATGTTAAAATCAGATTTAACTTTCGCACATTTGACTGACTGTTGCACTGCATTGCAAAAAACCTTGATGGTGGTCCCAGATTTGCTGCAATGTGGCACATCTGCTAACTCACATTACGATTACGCAGCACTTGCAGGTGCTGACTAACGCATGCCATTTATGATGACGTAGCTGCAGTTCTGGGTCTAACACGCAAGCACAACGTACTCAAAATAAAGATGCTACAAAAGGTTCTTCGCAGGGAAGCCATAGAAGAACCATCGTTGGCTTCCCAAAGAACCTTTCAGTCAAAGGTTCTCACAAGAACTATTCTTTCTTTCCTATTTCAATAGTTTCAAGAACCAGTTTCCACTACAAACAACCTTTACGTTTTTGTTAGGTTAAAAAAGGTTCTTCATGTAACCAATCAGCCAAAAATGGCTCATCTATGGCATCGTAAAGCACCATTATTTTTAAGAGTGTATTGGATAGATACGGGCAGGGAAGAGAACACTGGATTTATCAAGTTGCTCATGACAACCGAATGAAGCTTATGGCAAACAAATCTACCGAGGGAGAAAGCCACATACTGAGATGCAACACTCCATTGCCTTTAGTAAACATGTCTTATTTACGGATGATATGGAACATGCCATACAATTACTCATACAGTCAACTGCTGTTTTAAGAGTGTGTTAAGGCTCATGCTAGATTTTTAACATTTGTATTGCCATTCTTTTATTTACATTTAGTCATTTAGCAGACGCTTTTATCAAAGCGATTTACAAATGAGGTAAACAATGAAAGCAATTGGAACAACATAAGGACAACAAAAAGCATAAGTGCCATAAAACTGGTCTAACAAAGCTTACCACAGTATACAGAGCTATGTTCAGGTTTTGAATATAGAAAGAGTAGAAAAGAGATGCTGACATTTTCAGCTGATTCTTAAAGATTTATAACAAATATCATGGTTAAGATCTGCTTACTGTGGGGGATAATTGTACATTTTTGGTAACTATGGTTTTTCTACACATACCATAATTAAAGTATCGTTACTAAACAATCGAAACATTGAATTCTCAAAAGGTGAGCTGTGCTAGAAATGCAACTTCTGGGGTGTCATGTTATGTCAGCAGTGTATTATTTTGTCACACCTGTTACCATTGAGCATTTTATTCCTCCGAAGACGCAGCTTTTTGACGAGGATCAATTGGTTCTCTGACTTTATCGTTTTTTTAATAATCACAAAGGGCTAAACTTCTCAAGAACCGGTCAAATATTATTTATCCCAAGCACACAAATGTAATGAAATTTAGTCTCGTTCATATACTAATTTCCAACTGAATATTGTGTAATGAGTTGAACTCATTCCAATTCTCAGTCCACACACTCCAGGACACTGCGAAGGGACTTCAACAGCTATACATTCTCTCTGAATGCATAATCACTCAGACTTTGTGAGTTAATAAAATATATAGCAGTTGCAGTAAAAGCTGTCAGAAATGGCACCTCAAAGTCGTGTTCAGTCTCTGCTGTCAGTCCAATGAAGTTCTCCTATGGTGTCCTAGAACAATCTGTACGTTCCGTGACAGCTACAGCTTCGCTCACTTGAATCAGCCCGTCCTATTAAACTCTAAAGACACAATGTCTGGGGACATAATGAAGTGGTTTAAGTCACCTCTGCGCATCAGAGTGCTTTAGAGATGCCAAAAAGCTTTAATTTGCAAAATAGTCAGTTCTAAATATAACCCAAGCATCTTTATAGAATGCACTGCATGAGATCAAACCTGACATCATTTTAATGAAACGGGACAATTATTGAAACAAGAATGGTTGTAGGATTGGAAAGACATAATCTGAAAAATCAGGAGCAGAGGTAAATTATTATAATCTTGCGGAGAATTGCAAAGACAATCATTATTTTCTGCATTGAAAAACATGCAGTAATGATTTAAGTACAGCAAGACTGAATGTGAATTACTTATGCAAACACAAACGATATCAATGCTAACTTCATAAAGTTTTAAGCTTTACGTTACATTTATGCAAGCACAATCCATCACTTTGTACAACGAAATCACAAAAAGACAGCACCGCACAGGCTGTTCCTTATTTCCATATTCACTGGCAGTTTCCATTGGCTGATGACAATCAATGTGCGGTTCACATTAATGATCCTCATATTCACATATCCTTTACATAGCACTAATCGTTCACAGCTAAAAGGAAAGTTCATTTAGCACTCAATTTAACTGTGTGTCACTTTGCTTTGGATAAAAATAAAGCAGGAGAAATAAACATCATCCTCCGTTCCTGGTTCTTCATTAGACTGCGGATTCTGAAATGGTCAAAAGTGAAATGAGAAGAAATGAGAACAGTACAGGCTCATCACCTTTCTCTGTCCCAAACCAGATCCATGATGCAGTCGAGCATTTCAGCACTCGAGGCAGTGAGGCTGGTCTCGCAAGAGTATCTTGAACACGCTAAAAAGGCCTCAGTTCAAGAACATTCACTTGGGGATTCAATGAGAAAAGCAAAGCCATTGTATTTGGATGACATTTTGAGATTTCTGAATGGTTTCATTTACAACTGCACCGCACCATAACAAATGAGAGAATTTAATCCATTGCATTTAATTCCATTTTGTCTATAGAATTAAATTCGCTTTGGATAAAAGCGTCTGCTAAATGACTAAATGTAAATGCGAGTACAATTGTAAATTAATTACCAAAAATTACACGGACCATATGAATTAAACTTCTGTAAATCTAACCGTTTTGCATCTTGTTTGGTTCTTTAGGAATTGAATTATGCCATCATTTACTCACCCTCTTGTAATTTTAAACCTGTATGACTTTCTTTCTTCTGCAAATCACAAAAAATATATTAAGAAGAATGCTGTTAAATCGCCCTTTTTCACTTGCATTAGTTTGGGGTCCATACAATAGAAATGAATGGTGTTCTGTTACCAACTTCCTTCAAAATAGCTTATGTTGCGTTATGCAGAAGAAAATCATACATGTTTTAAATGACAAGAATGTGAATAAATGACAGAATTTTCATTTTGGGTGAAATATCTCTTTAATTGAATTCTTAATGGTGCACCAACCAGAAATTAACAATTGCACAAACATTTAATATTTAATTGAGTCACATAATTAAATCAGAATACAAGCAGAAAGAGACACGTTTTTATAAGGCATTTATTCATGAAATACACACTTTCAAAATTTCAACAAAAGCTTCCATAAAATTGTAAGAAATTCGAGCCCAGTTCGAACAAAACACCTTGGTGTAACTATGGAAACCATGTGCAATAAATAATCATTATGCCAGAAAACAGACAAGAAGAGGACACCATGTCAATGTTTTACTTCTAAAAGAATAAAAGGAATTAAAAGAAAAGAACATAGGGAAAACCATGTGTTATGTATGGATCGTTAGTGTGAAATGAGCCAAGCAGGCACCCGTACAATCAGAGGGATGGGAACTGTATGGACTCTATCTGTGACCTGAGCACCTAACCAACAGAAATAAATCGAATGAAGCTTTCAGAACCATCTGAGAGACACATATTGCACATTTTTCCTTGGAAACGAAACGATCGCTTTGTTTGCACGACCCAATCTGAATGATTTTCCCGAACTCGACCCAACGCTGAAATATCATTTATACACAAAGCGAGGGAAGGATTATATATGGTGAATGACAGAGGAGATGGATTGTAATGCGTAAGTGATAGATTCTCATCATGTTTATATCAAAGCATGTACAAAGATATTAATGAGGCGACAAATCTAAATATTTCAGATCATGACATACAGGCAATGGCAGAACACAAATCTATACAGTATAAATAAATAACATTTAGGGGAACATTAGAGAAGCATGAAGATGTATGGCTCATTTGAAGATGCCACAATGAAAGTTGATTTCTTAAAAGTAAAAAAAGGAAAATCATTGTGTATACAGTAAATATCTGCGGTTGACCAGCTTTTCAAATCTGGTGTCCAATACAATACATTTCATACAGGGATGTTCCAACTGAGAGCAAACGGAGATATCTGGCAACCATCAGACCCGTGATCAATGCGACATAAAACCGATGATTCACGACAGCACCACAATCGATTCAACTCGCAACTGACCAATCAAAATAACCCCTCGATCAATTCTGCTCGGAACCGTCCTATCAAATCTCCTCGATCAACTGAAACATGGAAATGTGGGGAAGTGACACGCCTAGAAGACAGAAACCCTATTAGAAAGGATTTAGTTTCTTAGCTTGCAGAACAGTCTGGTTTAATAGTGTGTCACACGGAGCAGATCAGAGTCACTCTTTAAACACAGAGTCCTAATGAGAATATGATGAATTAGAGGCGATACAACAACTAACAGTTTGAGAACGACTGGAGAATGATGAGAACAGAAAAGGCGCCTTAAAGGGCCGGTGGATGCTTTTTAAAAGACAATAAATAAGAAGTGCTTTTCAGCTCAGCTGAAACATCACATGATGATAGACGGGCATTGTTTGGTTGAAAAGTCTAATGCTGTCAAATTCACGAATGGGTAAATCACAGAAACATGTAAGGTCACATGGTACCCCAAAATTAAAAGAAAATTATTTTGTTTTTGTTTTTTATAAAAAAATACGCCCATTCCATTTTTTATTTCAATTTTGTGTGCATTTTTATATCCTCAATGGCGCGTGATTTACTGAAAGTCATTTCATAGTAATACAGTGGTTTTATTAAAAAACATAAATTAAGAGCAGTACAAATACTACAATAATGTATAAATAATTTACATTTGTAATAAAATATAATTATTCATTACAGTAATCAGAATATACTTTGTTTGTCCCGTGACAGGTTTGTCAGAATGCGAATAAAAATCATCAGAACTCGTGCAAGTACAATTTCACATTTCTTTTGATTTTGGGGTAAAATAAGCCCCACGTTTGCGCCAGCGTTTCTGAGATTTACCCAAGGTTTAGACTGATACCATCTCTACTTGTCTCAGTTTCAAATTTCTAAGTCAGTCATGGGGCACCATTGTCACAGAACCAAACGCTGCCAAAAATCCAGTAAATGGAAATGGAGACAAGCCTCCAATCTTGGCAAGTCGAGTCTGGACACAGTCCACAGCTTCTAAAGCAGGTCTCCGGTAAGCTCCTTATAGCCTGCCTGTCAAGTGAAGTAGCGTTGATGTCTCAATGCAAGCCTGATAACACGGCCAGAGCATTGATCCCTACCCAATACTGCATAGCAGTGAATCTACCTCTGAACGCACACCTCTTATGCCCAACGAGGCCCTCGGAGAGTAAAACAGTGATTTAAACAATACCAGAGTGGAAAGCCTTACTTCCATCTCCTGGCTCAGGAAACACAGCTTTATAACTTACACCAATAAAGAACAACCTCAAAGAGTTTTGTGATAGAGGTTTAACAGAAAGAACCCACACTTAAAAGTGATGCAAGGCAGACCTCTAACCGCTAGTGTTGTTTATAAAAGATGACGACAGTCTTATGTGCTGCTACATTTAGACCGATTTCAAAGTTTCCTGGGACAGCAGTAAACAAAACCCCATGAATCATTGAACCAGCTCCCCCCCGTTTCTGAGAGACAGGCAGTTACACAAACCCAAGAGAGCACCAATTACGTCAAAGAAGCAAGTTATGACAAATACAGGTATTGTAAGACTCGCTCGTGGTCTGCACCATGTTCAGTTTTATTTTGAAAAGGTACAAAACATTAGCACCATTTATTGGCTCAAATCAAATGAATCGAACACCCTGACCCCCCGAAAGTAAGACCCTTCCAGCATTAGACATTCACACCAAATGCTGGTTTTTGAGAATACACAACAAGAGAGAGGCATTTAATGAAAAACAGCAAAAGCATGTCTGCTAGTTTGTACAGAGACGTCTGGTTTGGAAATCTAGCCATGTGAATGTTTGCTTGACATGAATTTACAGTATTATTTTGATGCAACTCAAGAAACGGGAAAGAAGAGATGATGAAGTGTGACGTTGGGATGCAACTGAGATCATTCACATTATAAGACACTGAGGAAGGGCAGTCCAAACTAGATGAAACATTTCAGTGCTGAGTGTTTCTATGCGATTATGAAATATTATAGAATATATAAAACATCAGAATATATGGAATAACTCCGAAGTGAACCAGAAAGATTTGGTCAAGCTGGTTTGGCATTTACCCGTGTAAAGTTGACCGATTTAATAACTGTTTTCATCAAACGTTCAGAAATTACAAAATGTTGTCAATCAGCGCTTTAAGAAACGTGAAATAATACATTGCGGTTACATATCAGATAAGAGCCCTTTAAAATTTGATCGACTGAAGTTCGTCCATCATTGAATGAGCAGACGTCCGTAATGGAACAAAAATATTACAAGATTCAATAAGGGCTCACGCAATAAAAGAACTAAAGGACAATCAATTTAACATCCAATTTTCACTAACCTAATCGGATAAATTCCTCTGTATCGAATAAGTTCAGGTCAAACGCTTTTCATAGATGCATTCTGCCATACGTACAGCTTGCCATGCAGAATATAAGTGAATTCGGGGGGATAAAGCCTTTGGCACTAAAGATAGCAACAAAACAAACAGTTGTACATATTCATGGACGGATACATGTGGGTTACATTCATACCCAAAGGAATGGAGATCTGTCAGGGTTTTATCATGTTTGTCTCAATTAAAAAGTGATACATTGCATATATGACGTTCAGGCGGGATTGATGTACATATATATATATATAGAATGGGCGGTTGGCTGTTAAACTAAGACATTAACATTAAGGATTCGTCATTACACATCCTCGCAAATTGATTCAGAGGAACCGTGATTCAAAGCACTTCTGCTTTCCAAACCCCATCCAAATGATATCACTGCCACACTTAATAATGACATACTTAAAGTCTTGGTATATTAAAGACAATGTGGCTTTTTGCAACATAAAGGTCTACGCCACCGATAAAAGATTTGCTGATAAGAAATCTGGCTTGAATTCATATGTTCGTATCCACGCGGCCACGTGAACGCGGCCCAAGATAAAGCACTTCTGGAAAAGCACTCTAAACAGTCTCTGTTTCTTTAACACAATCTTATTCCTTCTCTCTGTTAACAACTTTTATATACAATATTGGTAAATAGAACATAAATACTACACATAAATTTGCCTATTCACAATTCCACTCGTAGCGGCGGCAAAAAAAATTAAAAGAAACTGCTCTGAGATAACACACAACTTATATAAACCGCCTTTATATAAGCTTAGAAAGGCTCTGCTGTGCTCCCAAGAAGTGTTGGTTGAGACCTGAGAGAGAACGGTCCGTTTGAAACGCTGCGCCTCCTCTGGTTAGCAGTGTATGACAACACTTCCGTGGAGATTGACAGATCCCGAGCACCAATCATTTTGCCCACAGTTGAGCTAGGAGCGAAGTCAAATGGTAGAAAAACGTTTAACTTCTCTCACAGCTCCCTTATTTTTTTGTCTTTTTTGTTTTAATGTGTAAACAGAGCACCAATCGGTTTCACTTCTCTCGTCTATACAAAAGTATAAATATATGCTTTCTCTCAATTTTTCACATATTTAGGACATATCGGACGAAAGCAGTTGTTCCCGTAAGCTGCCAGTGTTGCGGTAGCTGTGAAGCTTTTGTTGTTTGCTGGCTCGTATCTGTGTCGGGGTTTTTGTTTGGTGTGGGCGTTGACCGTCTCTGCATATATAGTGTCCTGGAGCACTGGGCCGGAAACAACCAACCTTTTTTGTCCGACTACAGCAAATCCATTTTGGGTCTGTAATGCAGGAGGAGGGGCGATTTCTGGAACGCGGACAAAACACACACATGCATTCAAATGACTGAAAGTCACTGGAATAAAAATGAAAGGCATAGAAATTCAAGGGCGTCTGGTATTTTTTTGCAAATGCCAGGATGCATTAGATATGCAACCTTTCAAAAGAACACCGTATGAATGGCAAATATTTGCTCTTTGCATCAAAATGTCAATTCCTGAGTATCTGTTATATGAATATGCTCATGGTGAAAAAGATAAATGTAAAATACACTGTATGCATGGCTAACAGTATGTGGACAGCCCCTTTACAAATATATAAAGAGGTCATTCCGAATGTTCATTTCATCAGCATTTCTAGATGTATTGTGGCCATTCTGGTCCAGTTTCTGTTAAATTTTAACGAAATCAAACTCAGGAGTGACAAAGTCATCCGACAGTAATGTGAAACACTTACATAAATATTGATGAAATCACATAAAATATATTTTTGTAACTTTTCCTAAATACGTATTACATAATAGAAATATTACTGTTATATTGCTTAAAAGTGAACTTAAAAATGAACTTGTTTTCTTTGAGGTCGTTTGTTTTCTGCAAATAAATGCAAATAGAAACAATATTTTTGTATAACATTTAGGAGAAATATTGTCAGCGGTTCACAAAATGAAACAAAAATGATAATTTTACCTAAACCTGTAAATAGTAAAATGAGATGGT
The DNA here is from genome assembly GCF_015846415.1 of Triplophysa dalaica. Lineage (NCBI taxonomy): Eukaryota > Metazoa > Chordata > Actinopteri > Cypriniformes > Nemacheilidae > Triplophysa > Triplophysa dalaica. Next base: position 3,861,804 of record NC_079557.1, read on the forward strand.
CTCTTAATTTTTTCCATGGCTGTATAATGCACACATATATATATATGGTTTTCATAAAAATAAAAAATAAATAAAGTACCTTAAATCTCCATCTTGTTACCACAACAAATTTCAACGTATGGTCCTTGCCTAGGATTTCTTCATTGCATAAGATGTCCAGCTGAAAAATGCCGCAAACAAACACACAATATCTTTTAATGAAAAAGCAAAACATCTTACAGCACTATTAACCAGGTAAATAAACCCTGACAGGGTGATCAGAAACACATTAAGACGCATTGCCCCACTTATTACGACAAACAAAACAAAAAATATTGATTCAAGTTAAAATTATTTAATAATATGAGCAGAAAGAGTGCTTTATAGAGTTCAGCTATGTAGGAAATCGTCTTCCTGGTACAGCAATCAATAGTACAGCTTAACATCATTTGACAGCCACAATTGACCAATAAGAATCAAGGATTATGGAATGCGGAGTAAAACCTGACTGTGTACAAATGCCTCTGAGGACAGTCCAGATTTTATGGTGCTTTATAAAAGAATAAAAGTTCCTTAGTACCCCAAACCAGAACATCCACATATTCTTTAAACCAAAACAATAGACACAAAACATTCAATGCACAAGAGCAGCCCCAGACACCCAGAGGTGTATTTCTATCAGTATGAGAAGAGAAACAGCTCTGCACGGACTACCGCACAACATTGGAGTGTCTAGGCTCATCGAGAGAACGAAAGAGACACTACCACAGCGCCACCTGCTGGAGACTGTGAGCTCACTGTACTAAACATCTACAGCATTTCTTCAGATGTGTAACCCAGTGATGCTCTGAATGATGACACGTTTAATGCTTATTAGGATTAACTTTTCTTTTGGTAAAATAAACAATTCATAAATGAAATTAGGTCTCTGGCATTGTGGAGCCATGGCAGCAATAACTCTCCATATGTGCACAGAACAACAGGCGTCTGACAGCTATATTGCGGGGGGATTTTTTGATGGATACGCGTGACAGTAAGCCCACGCGTTTTTAACACATAAGGAGTGTCGGAACACCAATAATTAGTCAAGTTTTGTCTTCAGTTGCAGCGCGATACATGACACAATGAGAATGATATTACAGGCTATTATTTATCTCTGACAACACGACGCGTCGCGGGGAAGTGTGACAGCGCGGAGGAGCTTTGATATCTTCTGTGCAGAGTCACACAAGACTGTTAAAAAGGGAAAGACGGAGAAATGGGCAACGGGGTGGCAAAGGTCTCCAACAAGTTAACTTCTGCAAAAAAAACTGCAGCATGTAATGGCTTCGGTCTCTTCACTAACTAGGGTCTACGGATCTGTAGGTCTGCCGGGGGTTTGTACACACCTCGTTGAAAGACGTCAGGTTGAGCTTCTTCGCGATGAACTTCTTGAGGTGGAGAACCGTGGCCTGAGCCGAACAACGAATCCATTTCCGCTTGAGTCCTCGGAGTTTACTGCTGTTACACTCCAGACAGATACTCACCTGAAAACAAAAGAGTTAGAAAGTAAAACCTGTGTGATGCCACCGCATTACCTAACACACAAACACAGCAGCAGATGCCAGCGAGCAGTCCACCATCATTCGACACGGAGCCAAAGTCAAGTCGAGCGTGGTCGCCTCGGGCTGCCCGGCAGGTGCAGCGGGCTTCAGAGAGTCAAGACACATTACGGATTTCATAACTGTCTCTCTCTCTCTCTCTCTCTCTCTCTCACTCTCTGTCCTGGTGCAGATAAGTGACTGAAGAGTTCAGAGTGGCACAGCGGCCCATTTGGACTAGTTCTCTCCCACAACACCGTAATAGAGAAAGATGAAGACGACAGCTGCGCCTGCCGGCTAAACGCAGGCCTATTTCAAGGTCAAACGGTGCCAGGAGAGAAGTCAGCGAGGCCCGGGCACTGCCACTGTCCTTACACAAACAGTGGGCAGTAAATGGAGGAAGTGCTAAGTTACAGGCCAGCTATAAAGAGATGTTACACAAACACAGTTGTCCGTCCGTACATGTGCGTGCTTACGTGTGCATGTGTGTGTTCTCAACCAATTAGACATTCGTATCCCAGAACAACAAGGTGGTCTTTTATTTGCAGCTGGCACCACGGAAATCTTTCCTTCCCGAGATGCCACGAGCTGTTGATTATTGTGATTTAAAACCCAATTTTAGAAGGGCAGATATTCTGGTTTGCTAGGGGATTACTGCGGGCTCGTATCTCTCACAAATCGGCTTTATAATTGGATTGGTTAAGGACATGAGCGATGTGACCAAATGACTAAGGTCCCTTGAGTTTTATTATACGATCTCCATTTTAGGTCATTCACACAACTGTATTCTTTTCACATAAGCAAAAGTTGTCTTGCTCCAAAAACAACCATCATTTAGTTTATATTTGTCTTTGGAGCAAGAAATCTATTAACTATTGCAGTCGGTTTTGGTTTTGGTTGGTTTTTGTTCGCTTTCGTTGCTCCTTTACTTTAAAATGAAATGGACTGTTATTATTGGGCAACCGCGATGTTTCAAAGTGAACCATCATTCCATTGTATCTCATTAGGGTGGCCTGGATTTTATATTTAATGTGTAAATCCATTGACAAAATGTTATGGAATCGTATCATGACTCATTGAATCCAAATCAAATGCAACCAGTAACTGTTGCCTCTATACCATCTTTATATAACGCCATCTTTATGTGAAACATTGCAGAAAGGTGTAAGATATTTGATATACTTTGGGCCCGATTTACTAAACATGCTTGGAAACTCCTACAAATGCATATGCAATAAGGTCAGTTTAAAAACAGTCCACTAATTTGTGTATTTAGTAAATACAAACAGTAGTTTTTTAAGCCAAAAGAGGCGTTTGCGCTGTCGTCTGATGTTAGCAAATCTGGCCCTTTGTGTGTTGAAGTTCAAAAACGTCAATGTCATCTCTTGCGAAATCCGCCCCGACAGCTCAAATTATAAATCATTAAAAGCTTGGCGTTGTGAATCGGGGAAATATAAACTGACATTTTTTAACAGGATTATGTATTTGTTAATTTCTAACCCAAAAAGTTGAATTTATTACACCATAATGGGAGGCTCAGATTGTCAAAGCCATAATATTTTAATAACCCAGATTAGGTTAATTTTACCCAGAGAATCTCTTAGTAAACAAATCCGTGTAGCATGTAACGTCTTTCACTTCAGTTTCCCGCGTCCTGCACAAGCAGTATTGTCTGGTTCGCTTTGGCGTCATCCCTCCACCCAAGGTCACCCTGTATGTGTTACACCAACACACACATTAGCCAAAATGTTCGCAGTCATTCAAGTGTTGCCGAGCAAATACAGCTAAAAAATGTATTCAGTTTTTACATTATATATGAGTCCAATGCACCCGTCTCAGCTTAACAACAGATGGCCGCACGCACAATCCCTCCTCATTCCCTAGCATGCCAATTGATATGACCACAGGAGACCAAAACACACGTGTGGTGAAATCTTTATCGATTTGCAACAACACGACACACACAAATCCTTTTCAAAACTAGCATACTTTGTTTTTCATATCTTGAAATATCAATCTCTTTTTCGTTCATGCACACGTGCTGCCCTGGGGGTGGGCAACGTGCAGAATATTTAAATTATAGTAAGGATACATTACATATAGTTATTGTTGCTGAAAAAACTCTTACAAATGGCACATTTCTGGATAATCCAACAAATGATGTACATAAATTTGATTTACTTCCTTCATATTTGGTGCTCGACGGACGCAAAGTAAAAAGATAATTCATAAAACATAAGACTGGCAGCATCACTTCGATTAAAGAGTGCATAATACGAAGTCATGAAAATTACATTTCATGCGTTGTGTTATGTTGCAGTGTGTGAATGTAAGAAGTCTACCAAGTTGTAAAGCCGAGGGTGTATGAATTAAGTTATTGGCTTGGAAAAAAGGGAGTCGACAGTCACGGATTTCAGTCACGGATTTCGTCAACTATGTATAGTCCCCGCCTATGTTTTGCTAGGACTGGCTGCGAAAACGTCACTCCTCTCCCAAACATGGTAGCTCGTGAGCCTCATTCGCGGTAGACCAATCACAGCAGACAAGACCATCTAACCAATCAGATCAGAGTAGGTTGGCGGAAAGGAGGGGATTAGACGGGTGTCAGTCAAGAAGTCCGTCAGTCAAGTCAGTCAAGAAGTAAGGTAAGAAAAACTGCCTTTTAAAACAATATTTCGTTTTTACACCTTATATGTACATATACTTGTTGATGGATACTACATAATCCAAAATAGGACCTTACAAATCAAGAAATATTTCGACCGAAAACTGAATTTTCTATTCTTGTAACCAGCTGCAAAGTTTCTATGCAACTTAAAAAACTAAAGGGACGCCAAACAAGTTGTTTAACATTAATGCGTTTCTTTATCTTTAGAATTCATACTTGTATTCAATGTGTCTCATGTACAGCTGCTTTGTAACAATGAAAATTGTAAAAAGCGCTATATAAATAAAGTTGAGTTGAGTTGAGTTATCTATCATGTGTTAATAGACACAACATTTCTACCGGTTAACTAATGTTGCAGCTTATATACGTATACCGAGCAGCCCAACACTTCACTGGGATCAGATCCTGTTTAATGAAGGGAATCTGTATTCCAAACACACAAGCACTGAAATACTGCAAGACATTAAAACAGCCCTACAATCCTCTCTTACATTATTAAGAAGCGTCTAGAGGACGAAAAGAATACAAATTCAACATTATATGAGTCTGTATATATAAAAGTGTAGGAACACAGGAAGCGACGAGGAATTTGGCATATGTTTGGAATGAAATACTGCCATTCTTCACAGTATACTACCATATGTATGTTGCAAACAATTGTTTTTAGAATAAATTTTACCTGCTCATCGCTGCGATGGTAATCATTGTCTTCTTCTGCCTTCTCATCTCCTGCCTCCTTGGACGGATCTTCTGTTTTCAGGTCACCTGGGGAAGTAAAAGAACAAACATGTTGAAGGATTTTAGGTAACACATCCTACCATTCAAGAGTTTAGGGTACACTTACTCATTCTTCATATTTTTCCACAATTTATATGGTATTAGTAAAGTCATCAAAATAAAATAGAGAAATAAAATGGTTATTATTATTATTATTATTAATATTTTGGGCTCTTAGAGGCTGTTTTTTATTATCTCGTCTATACATTCATTTAAAAGTCATATATAGTTAGTACTGAAGAAAATGAAGAGGTTGGCACAACTATATGTTTTATTTAAAACATTTTATCACACACCCTTAGAACATGAGATGGGTTGTGTACTAATCAACTAACCCAACCTTTAATCAATGTTTAATTATAATTATATTAAGTGTAATTCAGTACTTCTAAGACCTTAAAATACAGATGTTGGAAAAAAAGATCTGCATTTGTAGATGTATTGTGACCATTTCAGTCTAGTGTCTGTTGTACTTGTCATCCAACAGCAATATATAATATTTGAACTTGATTCACTTTGCAGTATTTGAGGTCTGAAAAAATACAGAGCATTCTTTCTGTTAGTTTGACCCATTTCTCCAGTTTTCTGCAAATAAATGCAGATAGAAACGATATTTTTTTTCAAAATTTGGTAACCTGGTTAAATAACGAATGAATGAATGAAACACATAAAAGTAAATTCTGAAAAACTGAAAGGGTGCTTTAAAATGGTCTCTTAATTATTTCCGCGGCTGTATGTCTCTTGTTAGTTTATGGTTTATGGGAGACTTTCATTATATAGTAATCAGAAATATTCATCAAACCTTTCAAAAAAAGTAATTATCTCAACCTGCTTCCCCACACAAACAATCTCACACCTCATGAATACAACTGGATTAATTTTATTCTCATTTTAATGAGAACACACCACACCTCAGATGAGAAAACCAGGGCTCTCATTACATATTTATACAGGACTAAAAATACTCTACTCGTATAAACAGGGATTTACATTGCAATTAGTTTTCATAGTAAAATTAGATTTTAATATCCTAATAGGAATATTCTTCATTGAACAGTGTAACCTCTGTTGGTAATATCTGAGGGATCCTAGAAAATCTATAAACCTATCACAACAGCTCCATGGTCGCACATGGAGAGATTGAATATGTAATGTACAATGTTATAAATAATACACAAGCATACTGATTATGCTTTAATAAAAAGGGCAAGAGCTGACTATTTAAACCGATTACTCGTGGTGTTATACAGCCACCATAATTGTACTGTCCATTAAAGGGATAGTTCACCCAAAAATGAAAAATCTGTCATGAATAACTTATTCTCTACTTATTCGAACACCCCATTCAAGGGGTATCTTTCCCTACAAGGAAAGGCCAGTAAATGCTGACAGAATAAAAAAATATGTGCATTATCCTTTAATGTAAAGTACATTGAATTTTACAAACTGAGGACAGAGAAAAATAATTTATATAATGATCAATAACAGGTTACATATCAATAGCTTACAAGTCCAGGGTATGAAATTTAGCGGCATCTAGAGGTGAATTCGCAAATTGCAACCAACGGCTCACTCCAACTCTCTACCTTTCAAAGCACTAAAGGCTAATGTTCTGGCAGCTGGTTGTTAACGCAGAAATAAGCCCTGACAGTGTGATCAGGACATGATTCGAAGCTGAAGGGACTTATTTTTGCGATAACAGCCGCTTGTACATTATCCCGCTTCTTACGTGGCTACTCGAAAAATCGACATGAAATGTAAATTTGAAATATTTTACCGAATGCAGACCTTCTGCGAGGAAAAGCTGTTTACTTTCGGTTGTAAGGAAAGAAACAACGTTCAGATATCACAAACAGGCTATTTTGTTAAATCAGTTGTAAAATAATGTCATATATGTCAGTAAAGATTTATTTTAAACAACATTTAATTTGTCAAAAAACAACCAAAATGATTTGCTGCATCAAGGTTACCGTGTTTTATTTGTTTTGAGAGGTTGTTATCTGGGAATAACGAACCTGCAAATGTTGCGACTGGCCAATCAGAATCAAGCATTCTAACGAGCCGGGTAATAATATGCAAGGTCTTTATACACCTCTGAAGACTTATTTCTGTAGATCTTGACATTTCAATAGATCCTCGCAACCTTTACGATTCTCGTTTCCGCTAAATGTCAAAAAACTCCAACCCAACACAGGTTTTTAGTTACGGAGCAATACAGGATGTTTGAGACACTTGTGCTGGTGTTTGAGGGGCTGTTGAAACATAACCATGACATTATTATTGCATCACACGAGAGCTCCCTGCAGCAATAAGAACGAGATTTTTGACTCTGCAGAGGAATGCAGTCTGAGCGCAGGAGAGGGACAGATGATGATAATTCAACTCCAAAAACGGTTTACTTCATTCTTAAAGGGATAGTTCTGTCTTCATTTGTCATCTAATGATGTCATGTCAAACCTGTATGAATTATATAATTTAAAATATTTGGAAGAATGTTATCTATTTTCAATTCTGTGAACATCATTGACTGCCATAGTAGGAAAAATTAAATGGTAGTCAAAGGTGCCCCAGAACTGTTTGTGTTCCTAAATTCTTTAGAATTTCTCACTTTGTGTTCAACAGAACAAAAATATACAATATTATATATGTACACAATAATATATATACAATATATGAGCTCAGGTTTTAAAAACACAATATTTTTGTCCTACTTTGGTACTGGATGATGTCACAAAACTGAAAATTGATACAATTCTTACAAATATCTTTCTTTGTGTATTGTAACAGAGCAAAGTAATTAATACAGGTGACATGACATGAGGGTGAGCAAATGATCAGGATTTTCATTTTTGGGTGAACCATCACTCTAAGAACGACAAATCCATTTTTGAGTTGTATTAACATCATCTGAGGGTGAGTAACTGATGACAGAATTTTCATTAGTGAACTATCCCTTTAAGCCTTAAGCTTCAGCTGTTATAGGACCAAGACCCTCTCAGAACACATCTAACGATAGTTAAAATGTTCCCCAGCTGGAAATAAGTTCACGGAGTCTGAGCTAATCTGAGGCAAGCAGACTGTGAAGGTGAGGAGAAAGTGGGATTTCCAGCTTAATAAATCTTTCGTTTGGGTGGTTAATGGGCAGAAAGCTGTCCGAGGTCGAGGTGGCAACAGGGACGAGCTTAGGTAGCAATTGTACCATACTTTCCAGATGGCTAACTTCTGTTTTCAGCCTGGTAACAGTAAATGTGATGGGATTTAAGAAGGATCCTCCGGGGTGCAACTTTAGCAGAATTAGCTGGGACTAAATCTTTCTATAAAAATCGTTGGTAAACAACATAAATCATGAAACAAAGATTTATCGCAAAGTATCTTCCAGAAAAGTAGATTGCATAACTATGATTTGTTATATCCGCATGTTTCATGCTCTTTTAGATCTATGTAGTACAAGTTATAAACAAAATTCCATCGTGGTTTGAAGGATACAAAGTCATTAAAGGGTTAACTCACCATAGGAGAGAGACCGACTTGTGATTCGATCGCTTTTCTCTCACACATACGCAATATAAGCATTTAAGATGATGTCTGTGTAGTTTTATCTGTTTTTTCAGAAGGTTACGATGACAGTTGGTTTCACATAGTACACTGACAGCTAGAGATGTAACGATTCACTAAGCTCACGATGCGATTTAGTCACGATTTATTTTTACAAAATGAGTTGAAACAAATTAGAAATGAACCACTTCACTTGCATTATATCTTAAATGCTTCACGTTTCTTTATATAACAAAAGTATGTTTTATTTCAAATAATAAAACTAAACTACAAGTTTAAAACAAATTAATAGAAAAAGGCTATTTAATATAAACAAACTGATACCGTCTGTGCTTTTCTTGGAGTTTTTTGTATTTAAGAAATATCAGCATGTCCACGTTTATGTTTGCAGTGAGAATGGCGGCCCATGCTGTTCAAAAAATGAATTGCGATTCAGTTCACACCTCAACCGATTTGAATCGTCACACTTTATAATCGATTTTCAACCGGCTCGAGGTGAATCGTTACATCTCTACTGACAGCGTAATGTGATCGTTTATCCACACCTTCATTAAGATATACTTGTATTATAAATCCTTTAAATGTGCCGTTGTGGTTTTGGGCATAAACTGGCAAAAGTGTTTTTAAACATCATGGCGACTGTCAATCCATGTGGATTTTGGATGTAAAGAATGATCCGTCGCTTTAATTGAGCGTGAGCAGCGCAGCAAAAACAGACTCGGCGCCGAAATGATTGCTGCACTGCTGCTTCATGCGCTGCTTCACGCGCTGCTTACAAGTGCGGTATGAATGCTCTCATCTGTTAACATGTGCAATACGAAAAAATATGCACTGCTGACGCGTGCTGTGTGAAAGCAGCATTAGACAGCCGTTGTACACATTTAAACCTCCCTGAATTCATTTTCCCACAGTGAACCACAAATCTATAAGCCACTTATCAAAGGCACACAGCCTTCACGCAGAAACACAAATGACTGACAGCTCTATTCAAAAGACCAACATGCTGCGGTCCACAGATGTGTTTCACTGTGTGCGCCCAGAACACCAAATGATCGCTTGACAACCAGTCAGGGTTCAAAATGGATTCTATAAGCTTTCCTCGAGCCATTTCCTGTCACTGCATACTATTTCCTGTTTCCAGAGCAATAGAGGACCGCAGAGATGACGTTTTCATGTATGCAAATCCCGGAGGCGAGTGAGCATTTTTACATTTCCGGTTCCATCGCCCCAAGTCAATGAGTTTTTGGAACAAATTTTCGGTTAAACCCCTAAACTACTAGTGTAGTCTGTTTATAGCCTTGTGTTGGCGTTTTACTTCTGCCGATTGTGGCATGTTGGCCTACAAAAGTACGTCGTCTCTGCATCAGTCTATTAGATTTGTGATGTAGATCTATTAGATCTACAGTATTGCTGAAGTAGCTGATACAAGGAAGTACAATAAAAAAACAATTGCAAAGTACATTTACATTTATGCATTTGGCAGATGCTTTTATCCTAAGCGATTAACATTGCATTTTCCATACATTTTGTTTTCCAAGAATGTGCCATCCCCTTGGATTGAATCCACGACCTTGCGTTGTTAACACAATGCTCTTACCACTGAGCAATTCAGACATTTCACACAAAGACCGCATTAATGTTCCTAAAACTAAGCATTCATTTTTTTATCCAAAATTAAATTTCTTATGTTTTTTAATCCAGATTGAAATCTTAACTATTTTCCTTCACTGTAATATAACTGGATTTTCCCACATGATGAAGAAAGCTGAGACATACCATTACGCTGAGTGTCGGTGTGGATTTTTGTGTTGCACAGTTCTCCTTTAATGTCTCCAGGCACCTCCATGCCTAACTTCTGATAGAATTCTCTCTGTTTCTTCATCTCGGCTGCACAGGAGAGAACAACAGAGTGAATTACGACAAACCAATTAGATGCTTACAAAATGACAGATTAAGTGCAATTGAGATTTACCCACAAAGATCAATGTTATAATTTGTGGAGTCTTAAGTAGCATAGGAACATTTTAGGTAAAAGCCAAAAACACCATGAATGGGTCAAAAGGATCAACAAAAAGCATTAGGATATGAAGTAAAGATCATGTTCCATGAAGATATTGTGTACATTTCCTACCCTAAATATATAAAAACTATTTTGTGAGTGGATGGCCTGCTAAAGTGCCTTTGATTAACATCTTCAAAGGCAATTTTCTCAATATTTCGCACCCTCAGATTCCAGAGTTTTAAACGGTTTTATCTCCGCCATTAATTGTTATATCCTAACAACACATACATCAGTAGAACTCCTGATTAAGCTTTCAGACGCTGTTTTAAAAAAACAAAAGACTGGTTTTGTTGTCCTAGATCACATATTGTGTTAATTTGCTAAAAAAATGTAATTTTATTAATTTAATAAAATCATTTTTAAGGGAAAAATCTATTGCATCTTCGATTATGAATGATGACATCAGAACATTACACTGACATGGTTATCTATCTGCAAATTTATCTAACTGGTGAAGAATATAAAAAGAGGAAACCACATAAAAAGCCACAAACCTTCTTGCAGGCCCGGCACCAATTTATACACAATATCTTGCATTGTTCGGTCATGTCTGAGGGAGAGAAAGACACAATGCACATGATTACAGCAAGTAACAGCTTAGGGAAAAGAAAAGTGCCGAAAATATACCAAGAAAATTATGCTTATCATTTGCATTCAGTATGAATGTTTTCTCATAACTGTGATGGATAATGATCATACAGTGTAGCCGTCTCTATAAGCGGAAACTGTGAATTCTCCCATGACTGACGGCTCTCCCAGACTGTTGATGAGAGCTCAGAGGTAAAAATCTATTGAGCGTGTGTTGACATGTTCATCCGAGGCTCCGTTTCCATGCCACAAAACACATAAGTGGAAGCCCGGAGCAGCCAACAGGCATCACAGGCACCAGCTCTGAGATTATTAACACATTTTGTTGTGTTAGTTCTACTTTCGAGGACAAAGACAATCAAATCGGAAAACTAAAAATAGACTATACAATATACAATCAAAATTCTATAACTATTTAAAGAATAATGTAATACCTCAGTTTTTTTATCAATTTAATCTGTAGATATCGCAAATGTGCAAATCAAAATGGCCTGCAATGAACTAATTATTTTAATATTTAAAAAAGTTATTAGAAGAGAGACTAGCATGCAAATGCATGTAGATGCACATGTAAAAGATGATCAATGATCAGAAATAAATGTAAAATATACATACAGCCGTGAAAACAAAATACAAGACCCTTCCAAATTTTCACACGATTTCTAGATGTATTATGGGCATTTCAGTCCAAGGTTTGTTGAATTTCAAAATCAACATCAGGAATGACAGTCACGGTGATAAAATCAGGATTACCACACAAAAATATGACTATTGTATTGCTGAAAGTGAATATAAACTTCTTTAACTGCAGTATTTTAGGTCTGAAAAAATACAGAGCATCTTTTCTGTAACTTTGACTTGTTTCTGTAGTCTTCATTTTCTGAAAATGTTTGAAATTTAGGATACATTTTGTTTTTAGTTCACAGAACTAAACTGCTTTATTTACATTAAAACTGAATGAAGAAATAAGTAAAGACATTTTAATCCAGACTGTCTTCAGAACATTTTGCCAAATACACCTCTTAGTTCACTACAGGTCACATCTTCCTTATAGCTCCAAATGAGTAAGGTCAGTATGAAACTGATCTCAGATCTGCTCTCATGCCACTTTGAGAATACAGGCCATGTTCAGTGTCAGAGTCCAGCTCTCTGTTAGTCGATCTGCTCTCTGAGGACGAGATGATGAGAGAGCTCATGGCCAGAAGGCAGCACGGCACCTGTGTCCCTGGTGCTTACCCAGAGCCCCCACCTGTTCCCAAATCCCAGCAGGTAGAGGTCCAATTAACCGCCAGCACGAGGGGGCCAGAAGGCCCGGTGGTGACGGGTAACGGGCATTTAGCTAGATTAGCAACAAAAACTCTGTTTGTTTGTGTGTTGGGTGGGTGTACGATTATGAGACAGATGAAAATCAATGATCTGCCGCTATAACAAAGATGAATCAGTTTTTATATTCACAACCAATTCTTAATTCCGCTGTGTTAAACTAAGATCAGATGATCATGCAGGGAGGGAGTCGCGCCGGTCTGACCCCCAAACCTTTATGATCCTCTTGTACACCACACCCCGCAAGGCTTTCATCTCTCCGCACGGCCGGAGCTTCTCTTTTTCTGCACTGTTAAAAATGAGGGGAAGCGCATTGAGGGTGGTGAATATTTAATGCCTTCGGAAATTGTTTCTCATCAGAGCGCAACTTCAAGCTTCTATGCGTTTAAATGACAATTATGAAAGAGTTGGCATGCGGCCCAGAGTGCCAGTAAATCCATCAGACACAGAAGTAGGGATACTCCAGGGGAAGACGGACGGCCAACACCGATGTTTATACTCACCTACACACTGAGCACATCGGTGTGCGTTTCTTTGTTTCACACTTTTACTAGCCAATAAATTAAGGGAATATTCTTTACTTTTCTCCACAATTCTCTAAGTTAAATTCTTCATAGAGGTTTATCCATTTTAACATGGGTTTATACAACCCAGCATATGTAACTCATTTTAAAGGGATAATTCACCCCAAAATGAAAATTCTGTCATCATTTACTCGCCCTCTTGTCATTTAAAACCTGAATGACTTTTTTCTGCAAAACACAAAAGAAGAATTTTTGAAGAATATCGTTAACCAAAACCCATTGGTCCCGATTCTCTTCTATTGTATGGACACAAAACCAACGCAAGTCATTGGGGACCAATTCTTCATTCTTCAAATATTTAATTTTGTGTTCTGCAGAATAAGAAAGTAATGCAGGTTTGAAATGATATGAGTGCGAATAAATGCTGATTTTTATTATTTTGGGGTGAAATATCCCTTTAAGCCTTGGCACTCTACCCAGTCTCATGGACCACTGTAAACCTCTCTCATTCACCAGCTACTTATCACAGAAAACAGACAATGTCCTCCATAAGATAACATCAAGATGCAGAACCAGGGCTGCAGAGAACTCATCTGGTCACATCGGCAGATGTTTAAGTAGGCTGTGTGCACCTACCACGTTCCACCCAAAGAGGAATGCTCCACCCTGGACATAAATAATTCACCATTATACAAAGAGAGAAGGAGGAAGCCGATCTGCCCACAAATACCCAAAGGGATGCACAACATGCTATGAACACACACAGACACGCGCACAGCAGTCAGAGATATTACGACTCATGAGTGTGCCCTGGTGGACCCCTGCTGGGCCGAGCTGGGACTCGCATCGATAGAGACCAGTGTGTGTCTTACCCGATGTACTGCAGTGGATGACTCTGATGAATGACAATCCGACACGTGGGACATGTGTTGTTCTCCTCCAGGTATTTCACCAGACAGCTCCTGCAAACTGCATATAGAGAGAAATGTGAATACGCTTTAGATTATATACAATTTCCTATGTACGAGATCAAAAGAACAACAGCGATTATTTCAGGACATAATACATTGTAATAGTACTAGAGGCTTAATGAAAGTTAAATGATGTAAAATGATATATATTGTTTAATGACAATACTAAGGAATTGTTTCAAAGCACTTAAATAAGCTAAATAAAGTCAAAAGTGAGACAAGACTGGCATCTAGTGTTCACTTCAGTCACTGCGACTTCTGTTTCACTGTACCTTAGGAACTGCATACAAAAGCTTTCCGAAAAAAGGGCTGTAAAAACTTCATACACGACCGGCACTGTTACTAAGATTCTGGCACAATTTTTTCCACCACCTAAAACAGTCGGGACTCAACGAACAAATCTTGATATTTGTTGTAATCTCGAACAGTGGTCTGGTTTCAGCTCTCCTTCTGGTTGCTTCTCGAATAATAATTCAACTCAAATGAATATTTCATGTCCCTTCATTTATTTATTCAGTAAGAAGCGGTGTCATAGGCTGGATAATGTACGGACAGCTGGTCATTATTGTAAATGAAAGCCCATGAAACAAAACAACGCCTGGGGACTTCATCATGACTGGCTGACTGTACATTAATGCTTATATCGTTGCTCTCCTTCTGAAACCTACTGAATGTCCAAAGTTTAATTACAAATACTGTATTTAAAAGTGCTTGTCAACTTTTACAACAGTTTTTATGGGTTAGATATGTGCAAAACCCAGTGAAAAATTAAAAGGGTGACTAATAATAGGGATGATTTATGGCAAAAATAAGAATCACGAAATATGGAGACGCAAGGTTTCAGAAGGACAGCAGCGATATACACGGTGGTCTTAAAATTGAAATAATTTAGTCGATGCTGATTTAAAGACACTTACAGGTGTGTAAGCACTCGGTGACCGTTGTGGCGTCGATCAGGTACCCCTCACACAGACGGCAGGTGATGTGGGCGTTGATGTCCCACAGTTTTATCTTTCTGGTTAACATATCGGGGTTCTGGATGAGAAAAAAGATAGAGAGAGATTAAGATGATTTTTATTAATTTAATTGCATGAAAACCTGGAGCAAAATAGGTTACATATTCTCGTATAGGCGGATTATCTCATACAGGCATACATTCTACACAATTCATAAAAAAAAAAAATGCATTATGGTCTCAGTATGTGTGTACCATAGGAATCAAACCAATGACCGCTAAAGCAACGCTCTTTCAACTGAACAACAGAATTTTACAACTCGGCCATAAGGAAGGAACTTATTTTAACTTATAAACTCAAATATGCCAGGTGGATAATGTTTAAGCTCAGCTCCGCTTGTTAAACATCAAACTGCTTAAAAAAAAAAATGTTAGAAAGAGTTTGAAATAAAAAAAACAAGAGGATGCAAATAAAGTAAATAAAATGTCAACAAGACTTTGTTTTGTTTGACTATCACCACGTCTCTGTTTGTTTTACAGACTAGGAGTGATGTTTATTTTGAGATAAACCAATGTGAAGCAGCCAGAATGTATTGACCAGACAGTTTTATCAATCACAACACCAACCATATCAGGACACAAACCATTCACATTCAATACAGGTTAAACAGATTATTCACAATCACTCCAGTAGGCTACAACTGAGAGAATAAATAACATCTACAGAGATTACATTTTTGTGTTTAGGTGTTGAAGAACTTTTTAAAGAAACAGTTTGGTGAAAGCACTTCTGTTCTGTTCTTGGTGAACTGAGTTAATCTAAATATATTGGGAGGAAGAACTAGATTGAGATACAGTCAACATGTTTTTATAAATGCGATTTTATTTTTTGCAGAATGGCAGATGCTAAATATTTGATATCCGCAATCTTTTATTTTAACACAGATAATAGTCATTGATATAGAATATAGCCGATTAAACATTTAAAACAGCCAAACTGTCTAACCAAGATAGAAAAGAATCAAAAAGCTGAGCAGATGATGATGTTAACTATTCCTTTTTTAAAGATTGTTTAAAGTCGGATCAGAAAGTCAAGACTATAATGACATCTCAGAAGATAGGAAGTGATGCGCTTACCCCTATTGCCGCCATGTGTCTACTGCTGAGGGTCTGGCAGCCAGGCTTCTTTTGGGAGACACGGTGTGGCGTTAGCTCTGCATCCTGTGCTTTCACAGCTGTAAGAAACACAGACATTCATTTATACACAAGCAAGTACATTTATACACAAAATATGTACAGGGATGAAAATATTTCCCTCACTCTCTTTCTGTAAATATTTTCCATTGAAAGGCAAATTTAGGCACATTCTTATCCGTCTCAGTTATAAAAGCCAAAAAGACAAACCGTGTTTCTGAGATAATTGCGTGCTGAGCAAAATTATTCACATGCATTCATACTCAAAAGGGAAAAGTTTCAACAATCATTTCAATTAAATCAATACTGATAAGGGCAATTTCATGCAAATGTCAAGTTTGTCTGGTAAGTGAACTGTCACATCCATAACTATAATGTGCTCTATGAAGAGCTATCCCTTCTCCATGTGTTGGGTATTATTGCTTCTGGTTTGTGCATTTTGATTCACAGACATCCTTAAAAGTTTGTTGTCTTTCAGAAAAGTGCATCCTTGTTTTATTATATTTTATAGATCATTTTCCACTCTTTAAAAAAAAATAGAAATCTTGTGCCAAGACTGATATTCTTCTGATGTCTGGACTCTATCAACAGGTGTTTAGTGAAATATAAACAGATAAGTCAATATATTGCTATTAAATACATTCTCTGAGCATTGATATTTCAAGTTTTGACTGAACATGTCACATCCATAACATTGGAACTGTCCATATGAGGATGCGTGAATGCAAGTAATCAGAATTGACAGCAAAGATCAATCTAGAATATTTAATATATTCTAGATTATATGTATATAATATAAAAACTGTGGTAAACTAACTGAGACTAGTTTTACTGCACCTATGCATTGTTGTTCTTTTGTTGCACAAATTGCTTCTATTGTTTTCCACTACTAAGTCGCTCTTGACAAACGCATCTGCTAAATGACTAAATGTGAATGTAATTGTTTTTATACAATTTTGAATGAAATATTAAAGCAATACAGTCACACAACTATCACATTCGTTCATCACAATAACAGAATATTTTCCCCTAATATGTTCACTACAATATATCGCGACTGACAGCCCAGAGGAGTTTAAACACACACTATAATAATAACAATATCATTCACTTTGAGCGTTTTTCGGACGTTGAACAAAAATATTTTGACAACCAATTAAACGGCATTTCAATCTAAAAGTATCTGCGTTAAAAATGTGAAATATACCAAAGACAGAATTTTGCGGATAAGGTTATCATGGATTATCATTTGGGATGCACGATATATAAAAAAAATGCTTCAGTATATAGCCTAGTATTCACTTCTAAATTATATTATAAAACCTATAATTTGAACCATACAGGGGAAAAAATCCATAAAAATAGGGTATAATATACAAATATGTTGATAAACCAGTATGTTTGTAGTACAATTTTTACTTAACTTACGCACTATTTTCAGCTAAGTGTTAGTAAGAAAAAAAATTCTAGCACATTTACTTCAATTAACTAAAGTAAACAATATACTCTGTGTTAGAATTTTTTTTAATGGGGATGGTGTGCTAAAACTCGCTCCAAAGACAAAAGAAAATTACGTTGGGAGTAGGGCATAGGGCTGTCACAATTATGAAATTTGGCTGACGATTAACTGTCTACTAAATGATTGAGATTATGGCGATTAATTGTCTCTTTAAAGGCTTTCAAATTTATTTAGTCAACTAATAAAATATAGATACATTAAGAAATGTGAAAATTCTGTAAATAACAACTAACATTCCCTATAGAGTGATCTTAACAGTAAATAAATAAAGCATCTTGCGTTCAGCATTAAATCGACGCAGCATTAAATCTGCAGTCACTTCCACTCAGAAAGCCGGTGAATCTCGGATAAATCCGACTGATGTATTCCTTTACCAGCAAACATAGTTTATCAGATGTAGTTATCAGATTTCATTTATTTATCGGAGCAATAAAAATGACTTAATTTAACTCATATCGGCCAATAATTTATCCTTCCGATAAAAAATGTGCATCCATATTTACCATTTTTGATGTGAGCAAGTTTTAAAAGCCTCAACTCTACAGTGTGAGACCGTGAGAGAAAAACAGCAAAATGCATTGCAATAGCCAAAAACATCTGGCTGGTTCTGTACAATTTAAAAGAAACAGCACAGATAGGACAGCAATGCACACAAAACATGATTTATCTGTTACGTATTCACTTTTACAAAATGACCAAGATGCCCATCCCCACCTCACACAACACAAAGTGGCAGCGGCCTTAACTTTAATTAGCGAGCACCTCTGCATATGCCCACACATGCGTTTCTAGCCCGCTTGAGTCCAGACAGAGAGACGACTATGGGCAGCATGGGAGTTTCTGTCTGTTCACTAGCCTGTGAAATTAGTACACTTACAGACACTTCTTCTCCACGGAGACCAATGTAGGTCATGTAAGGATAAGTGTGCCATATGAATAACAGCAGTCGGTCTAACAGGGAAATCTTAACTTAAAACAATTTCCTTACGCAATTGGCCTCAAAATTGCGACCATTTTTGTCGCATATGCTCCCTAAATTTAACCTGTGCAACCTAAAAATATAATAGGGAGCATTTGTGTGAGGGATTTTCCATCCCTAGGTGCAACATTCCCACCGTTTTTCGATGTAAACACGCGCTAGAGGGACTGGTTTCAACGTTCATGCGCATCTGCAGTGCCTTGTGCATATTGCACTAGTTTTTATGGGGGTTTATGGCGGTGGCACTGGTGAACAGCAGCTGAGCTGGTTGTACCACAAGTACAGTATAGCAATTGTGAGTTCACATTACGTTATTTTAAATATATTCACAGGCAAAAAAGGATCATTTGTCCCTTACATATGTGCAATGTAAGCAAAAAACATGATGTTTTTGTGTAGTTTCAACTGCTTCTATGAAGGCTATGAGGGTTCAGTCAGTGTAGGAAGGAGGATTGACAGTGTGATTTGATCCGATTCCCCACCCCTGCCAACACGAGCACTTTGCAAAATCATATAGAGAAAACAACCACAGCTCTTTATTAAAGCTGCCCCTGTTAAGAAAACAAAGCCTACATTTTGTGTAATTACTGCCAGTTATTTGAGTTTGTGACATAACACTTGCAGTGTTTACAAATTGTTAATTACTGCATAATATAATTAATTAAAATAGACATAAAATGTGTTTTCATAAAGTACAAGTTGATTTCATATTGCATAAGGTGAATTAAAGACTATAAAAAAGTCTAATAATCTCATCTCATCTCGTGTCTCGTCTAGTGGGATAAGTGTCTCGTCACAACCCTATGAGAGCAGACCGAAATCTCTTGACAATACGGGAAACCTATCTCCACCCGCAGCATTGAGCCGAGCATCGTCTCAGAGGGTTATAAAATAACACACCACCAATATTCAGACGGGTACCACACAGACAAGAGGGTTTTTTTGTGCAGCCCTGAACAAACATTTGATTGGGTGTTATGTTAATTTGAAGCAGAAACTGTTGGGGAGTTTGTACAGAAATGTGAGGTCAATGGGGCACCGTGTTGCTATGACATACTTCAAAATATCTTTTTTTGTGTTCTGCAGAAGTATAAGTGTCATACATGACCAGCTCGTGCAATGCTACCAGCTGAGCTAGAGGAACTTCTCAAACACATCTGTGTATGAAATTCAAGGTCTTCAAAAAAAGGTCAAAGTATCAAAGATTTGAGCTTTCTCGGGAGAAAACAAAAAGCTCGCCCAGCAAAAACACAGGGTGGTGTGAGAATAGAAATAGCCTTCACAAGGTCTGGCATAGGCTAGAGGTCACAGACAATGTCCTCTTCACTGACCCTCAAAAAAAGGCGCATCATCCTGCTGAGGCGGATGTAGTTTTATAACAGAGTTAAAACTTTTTCATAGAAGAACTCTTACAGTAATACCTCCCGGTCTGTTTCTCACACGTTTAGTGCTACAAAGAACCCGCTGTTATTTGCCAGCGCCTATACTGAAGTGCTCTGGTAGACTGCCGGGCACACAGACACGAGCAGCTGTATGAAGCTCTCTGTGAGGAGCTAATGAGAGGCTGCAGTATAACAGATTTACTAAGCTGAGCAGTTTTGTCTCCGTAAAAATGGGTTTGTGTGCGACCGCAACGCTTAAATGAACACGGACCGGCAATCCGCCAAAAATAGTGGTTTACACTCGTAACAAATGGTCCTTTATGGTTTGGCACACAAAAACAGCATCAGTTGAATGGAAGAAAGGTCTATTTGAGAAGCTGCGAGTGACTACGGCAGCAGCTACAACGCTGGACTCTGTTTGAACAATTGAGATTTACTGATGTCATTCAGCAACCTGATAATACTGCTTACTGCTTTTCAAGAGCACCTGGCCTAATGAAATATAAAACTACAGATTCAATAAAACTTTAAAGAAAAAGTATAATGGTATAATGGTAATACAGGAGACATATATTTACATTATGATGTGGCGCATTAAAGAATACAATGCAATTACAACAAAAACAGTAAAAAAAAAAGTACAAGCACTAAGCATCTAGCTTAAGCCCATTGAACACTGCCCTCTACAAAAGTGTCACCCTACAATCTATGAGAAATTTGTATAGACATAGACGGTTTCAACGGCAAGACAACAACAACATAATCAATCGTTATTTGTCCCAATTTAACTTCCGGTAGACCTTCGCAAAAAATCTATAACTTGAAGTTTTAATGTCATTTAATACTATTAAAATAAAGACTTAAGTCAACATGATTACTGTCTCAATGCACATCCTTGGTGTCTTGGGGCAGTACTAGTGTACATTAGGGTTGTAACTGCTCTCCGTCAAAAATTTAACCGCACCGTTCTCCACCAACAGTTCAGCATGCATTTGGACTCATCTCAAATCTGACGATGCATTTATAATATGGTTTGTAAAAAAAATTAATGCGTGAAACAGATTGTCGATGGATACACATTTAATACTTACAACAAATCAAATAACGTTGACAGATTTCAATAGGATTGACATATGCTGTAATATAACCAGTCATTTATGCGGTCCTCACACGGTTGTTGTGAGTGCAGGTGAGCCCTAAACAGCACATGTTCCTGTTTAAACTAAACTCATTCAAGCCTTGCCAATTTAAATATTTAAAGTCACCATGAAACAGAAGTTGCGATTGACTTCTTTTCCGTATCGTGAAGTGAATCTTATCGAAATGGCTTTTGACATTAGAAAAAAAATGGAGGGGGGCTTTATTTTGCATTTCCCCTTTTTGATTGGTTTGTTATAAATTGGGCCTGGAGGAGAGGATTAAAAATGCCTGGCCAATGGACAGTGAGTAAAGTCCTGTCTCTTTTTTTGTGGCTGATATATCATTTATAATAATATCTGCAACGCTGTGTAAAACACAGTGTAAAGATGATGCAAAGTGCAAGACGATGCGCAAGAAAACTTGCTTGCGTGCTGTGATAAGATCCGAAGCTTGCACAAGGAAAGCCAAGACTCTTTGATATGAACGGGAATCGAAAATCAATTCCAATTTGGAATTGGACTCAAAAGGCTAGGTATCGGATCGGAAACAAAAGGAATAGGAATCGGATACCTGAGATAAAAATTTGAATTCCTCTTTCAATTCCTGTCTGCATATCTTCCGTAAAAAAAGTACATGCTTTGAATGATCTGGTGATATCTCTATAAAAGCCCTTTTGAAAATGAACAATATTTTTACTATAGTAAGCATAGTTTAACTATAGTATTTGCATTAAAAATCACAGGAACGACACATTAACGATAGTTTCATTATAGTAATTACAGTTTAACCATGATGTAGTTCAACTATTGTACTAAAAATCATGGTTCTATGTGTATATATAAACAAAACCGTGCTTGTTTTTTGCAAACAAGTCAATTAAGCAGGCTAAATGACCAAACAGGATCATATCTCAATGTTTTACTTCAACTGTGGAATGGAAACAGGGAATCGATAAGAATTGAAATCGATATTCAGAATCGGAATCGATAAACTTCTTAAGTAATGCGCTTAAACTGACAAATTCACAAACGCAGTTTGTCAACATGACCCTCTTGTCGAGTATCTTAAAAAAACATAGATGGTTATGTCTTAAGTGAGCTGACGAAACAGGCGAAAAACAACGCATAAAGCGACGGCAGCATATTCCTGCTGTCTGGTAAAAGTCAAGAAAATCACTCACAGCTTGTGACTCAATAGCTAATGTAACTTCAATTATGATTCATCTTATTTTAATTTGTACATATGTAAATGTTATGTTAGATTTGATTACTTTAATCCATTTCTATACCTTAAAGGGTATTTATAAAGTATCTTATTTTATTTTTTACTTGTAGCTTGATTATTTGTTCTCATTTTTATTTGACAGTAGTCCCTTTTCCCTGAACATAGCAGATGCCGAACTGAACCGAACCGGTGAAACTAAAACTAGGGGTGGGCGATCTAGAAAAAAATTCAAATCACGATTTTTTCCAGATAGATCACGATTTACGATTTTATCGCGGTTCTTCTTCAAGTTGGTTTTAAGACTATTTTGCAAATTAAAGGGGCTTCAATACAGCCAAACTAAGTCCCCATATAAAAATATACTCTTTACCATTTATATTTTGAAGAATATTTTAATCAAGTTAATATTTAATGCAAGTGCAAGACCATAAATCAGCTGTTAGCAAAAAACTTTACATTTTGAATTTTGTTTTTCATCTTGTTGCGGCACTCGGAGTAAAGCTGTGGAATGGGCGTGGAGGATAAATATTTTTGGGTGGGTATTTCGTAACGTGGATCTACGACTTTGAGCAGTTTTTTAAAGCCCTCATTTTCCACAGTCTTTATGGGAATCATGTCTTTGGCCAGGTAAAATGCGACCGCGTCAGTGACATCTTTCCAGCACTTGTTCATTCTGTCATACGGATACGGAGTTCCTTTCTCAAATGCTTCTTTCGCTAAAGTCGTTGTTTAAGCCTTTTAGTTTCCGTATGCTTGGTTGTACCTGATTTACTCGCGTGGGATCCCTTTATAATTTGACTGTCGGCATACTCTTTCAATCCCTTTTATTTTGAGGTGGTTAAAAAGGTTCGTTGTGTTGCCTTACGACGCTCGAATCTTATCATTGCCACATTTGCAAATAACTGTTGTTTGGGCCGTGTCAGGTGGGGAAAACCCAGACCATTTCATTATTACTGATGGAGAACTTTTTTTAGGGACCAAGTCCTCCGTGTTTCCCTCCATCTTCACTGACCGCGTCACTTAATCTTACTGAATTCACAAGCAACGTATACGAGCTTGTTAACATGGCGCAATCTATCGCAAGTATGTTGACGAATTCTATAGAACACTACTATATAGGGCGATTTAACGATTTTCCCGAAAAAGTGGATCGTGCAGTCATTTTAATCGTTCACGATCTAATATCGTCATATCGCACACCCCTAACTAAAACCGACACAAACCGAACCGTAAGTAATTTGAACTGTTACACCCTAGTGCACATAATATGAAAAAATTATTTGAAGAAGTAATGTAATTCAAGTCTTGAAGTATTCTTGTAAACTGACGATACTGTTTAGCGTATGGACAAAATGTTTATATGCTCTCCTACTTGTAAGTCGCTTGGATAAAAGCCTCTGCCAAATTAATAAATGTAAATGTAATGTCTTGCATCATGAATCCCTGCTTTTCAACCACTAGACTAATCTGGTCTTTAACGGGCACGTTTTCACAATCCAATACATTCAGGTGGACTAAATCAAATCATAATTCTCTTGTTAACTATCCTGTTTCAATCAAACATTTAGATAATACGCCATGCACAATTATGTAGCTAAAAGGGGTGCATTGTAAATGGTGCTGTGGGTCAGGTTTCAACTTTTTACATCCATTTTAGAGCAGAATGTTTGATAATAATGATGATTAACACACAAAGCATCGTTCAATTATTGATTCTTATTGGCTGATAAATATAGTTAATAGATATGTTTTTGATAACAGCACAGAACTTCCAGGCTATTTTCCTGTGGCTCAGTGGTCAGAGTACGCGCTAGCAACGCCAAGGCTGTGGGTTCTATCCTAGGGAATTGCACACACTTAAAAAAAATGTATAGGATAATGCAGAGGAAGTCGCTTTGGATAAAAGTGTCTGCCAAATGTGACCCTGGACATCAAAATTTTTCGAAATTCAGATGTTAACATAATCTGAAAGCTGAATAAATAAGTTTTCTATTGATGCACAACCGTTTAAAACTCAGGAATCTGAGAGTGCATAAAAAATCCAAATATTGAGAAAAGTGCCTTGAACTCATTCCCCGAACTCATGAAAGTTGTTCATTTTTTAAAAGTTGCCGGCCTACTCCAGCGTTTTTTAAAATTTTCACCCAAATTTAATGGCTCACAGTAAATTTTCTGTAGAGAGTATATGGACAAACAATATGTCAAATGAAAGAACAGAGTCTCGGCTTTTTAAAAAAGATTACTTATTCTTCTATCTTCATTTGTTCGTTTTTTTATCACCCCGTAGATGTGGGTAGGTTTCTTCAAAAATGCATCACTTTGATTAAACAGCGGAGATAATTAATGTTTTTTGTCAAAGATTCCGCCCAGATTCCACTCAGAACAATCATTAAAAAAAGCTAAAACATGTACGTTCTAGGTTCTGGGATTCTGTATCTAGGGTCACAAATGTATATGTCAGTCATGTTTTTAAAAACTTTTATCTAGAACTTTAAGTGACATTTGGCTCATCAAATAAGAACAAGAAGCAGACAAAAGACACTGGTCAAAATATGATACATATTTGAACATATATTCAAACTTATAACTGAAATTACTTATATCTATAAAAAAACACATAACAACATTTTTGGAAATGAAGGTATGTGAACCCCTGATTCCCATTGTGATTGCATTACCACCATGAGGTGTGATTCGTGTGAAGTAATTATTTTGTCAATTATTCCTCTCTTAGCACATACTTTCACACCCAAGGTTATGTGATCTTGCTGGACAGTTATTTCAAGCTGACCTTTGGCTGACTGACAAAGATCTTTAATCACAAAAATACCACCACCCTAAAATTAGTAGGTTGATCAGGCGAGAAGTAATGACTTTATTAGAAACCTCCAATCAATTCTAGCTGTTAAAGAGCCATACACTGTTGACATCTGCAAGACCTTACCTGTCTTTTGGCTACAATACTTGAATTGTGGATCTACAAACATAACAGATACAGGCACTCTTTGTCTGAAGGTTGTCTTCTTGAGATAACATAGACAAAACCATCCCAGTGAGGTGTTGACTCCTGTGTCCTTCAGACTACAGCCTTTATCCTGAATGACCGAAAACATCATATACTGAACTTTGAGCCAATATTATAAGTCCGGTCCTCTAACTTCTACGGTGAAGTTTTGTAAACAGCAAGAAATAAGAGCCAAGACACTCAAAATTGTGCTTTTCACAAATAAAGTAAGACTTGGAATATAAAAAAAGATAACGATAAGGCGGTTTCCCAGACAAGAATTAGCTAAAGCCAGGAATAGGCCTTGGTTAAATAGAGAAATTAAAGTATTTTTAAAAACATACTTTACAAAAAAAAACACAACTGTATGCATCTGGAGACAAAACAATCACACTGATATATTTTAAGATATGTCCAAGTTGTTTTCGATCAAGGGACACCTCTTCCATTTAAGGTAGTCTGGAACTAGTCTTAAAGGAGTATTTCACTATAAAATTTCATGATCTTATTTATGTTTAAAAAGTATATAATTTTTTTCTTGGAAAACTACTAATCGATTCACTAGACAACACCCGGCTGGTGTCGTATAGAGCCTTTTGAAGCTGCGATGAAACTGAAATTTGGACCTTAACCCCCGTTGAAGTCCATTATATGGATAGAACCCTAGAAAGCTTTCCTCATACGCCTCAATTTGATGTCAACATAAAAAATAAACAGATGGACACGTGGGTGACGAGTGGGGATTTTTTTTATTTTCTAGTGAACTATTCCTTTAAAGGTGTCAGGAATTAGGGAATCAACTTTAAACCCGAGCTTTTGTTTAATAAGAGGTAATCGTATTTAAGCGAACATCCTCGAAGGGTCAGAACTGAAATGCCCTTGTTACTGAAATGACAACCTTTATTGACATTAAGCCCTGCGACATCTATGACGTCTTTGATATGTTGAAAACTGCCTCCACATTAGAATACTTCCAAATCTTCAATTATGGTTGGGCGATGTCTACCAAATTGGCATCGGACTATGGGTACAGTGAAACATTGCGATGGACGATGAAATCGCCCTGCAGCGTTTTAAAGTGAGACACGTCTGGCACGAGCTGTGCAGAGACACATCTTCTATATATCTGATGTTATATCCAATAAAAGATTTCTTATGTGAGGCGCGTCGTCTTTATACAACGCAAGCTGCGCAGACATGCATCATCTTTGTGTAAGGGATAATGTACAGGCAGCCGGTTGTTATTGCAGAAATAAGCCCCGACAGTGCTTGTATCACACTGAAGGGGCTTATTTTGCTTATTTGTACACTTATAACACAGCTACTTGCCACATGAGAAAAAACAGACATAAAATGTGAATGACATATTTGATAAGCTCATTTTTAACCAAATGCTGACCTCCTGCGAGGAAAAGCTATTTACTTTCAGGTTTCAAGGTAAGAAACAGGCAATTTGGTTTAATCATTTGTAAATTTAATGTCATATATTTTATTAAAAGACATATTTATATTTAATTTGTCAAAAAAACCTATCAAAATTATTTGCTGCATCCGGCTTACCGTATGATAGTAGCTTTGAGAGGATGTTATCTGGGAATAACAAACCTGTAAATGTCACGACTGGCCAATCAGAATAAACCATTCCTACAATCCATCTAATAAACAGTTATAAAGTCAGGCACAAACTGCGCGATGCATCCTCTTTATACAGCGCCAGCCCCACAGTTATAAAGTCAGGCCAGTCTGATCTGTACAGTGGTTTTATGCCCATTAGCTTTGTTCATATTTGTTTACAACTCAATTTGCAGCCGGCAGCACAGAGCAGCGAGCGCCACCTGATGAAAGTGAAACATTTATTTGGAATCACGATGCTGGCTAAACCTAGTCAAGTCTATCAGCCATCAGCGATGGACGATGCAATTGTCTATTAGCACAACCCTATCTTCAATGCGGCACGCCCATTAACACTTAGCGTTTGTCGAGCCTGCCTCAAAACCTGGGTAGAAAATACATTAACGCATTTGGCAGATGCTTTTTATCCAAAGCGACTTGCATTGCATTATACTATAGATTTTGTTTCTAAGTATATGCAATCCCCTGGGATCGAACCCACGATATTGGCACTGCTAGCCCCATGCTCTAACCGCTAAGCTACAGGAAGAAAGTCTAATAATTATTGATTTTTATGTTTTTGAATGTAAAAACCACACGAGCGTCACAAGTAGACCTTAGACAACAGTGTAAAACAATAAAAAGTGCCAGTTCATGACACCTTTAGGCCCTGTCCGGGAAACTGCACCAATAAAATTTCTTTCATCATTGTATGCATTTGGTTACTTTTGGAACTCTGAATCCATCACCATTGAACATCTAAACATCCATAAAAAACACCTAAGGGCCTTCTGATTAATAAAGTATACCTTTTTATAAAGAAAATCTAAACTATAAGGAAATCCGTCAAAAAATCCCAGCTCTCTGAAAGCTGTAAATAGCACACACACATCACAAACTCTGACTTGACCCAAATATACACAAGTGGCTCTCAAAGTTTACAAATACAAACTCATTCACTAAAACCCTGCATGCTTATATAAAAGGAATAGAAACTGCAGAACCAGTATGGCATTTCTCAATGCTGTTAACCATTAATATTGTTAAAAAAAATTGAAATCATACCGATTGAGTAAATAAATTAGGGTAATCCAGAACACTTAAATAAGCACATGGGCAACATAAACTAGCCTAAAAACACTTACATTCTTTGCTAGAAACATATCCACATATCAAATGAGTGTTGATCGCTTACATTATAAAGAATTATGCATTTTAAGAGTCAGGTGATTAAAGTATACATGAAACTTGACAAATTTGAAAACATCTCTTCCATCTCGGGCCTTTTAGATTCACACTTCTACACAATTGGAAGCGTAAACCTGATCCTCTGGAAAACCTGCTCACATTTCATGGGCTCAATTTTAAACTAATTTGTTTAATGTGAAATCACTTTCCATCAACTGGAATAACTGCCTGCATAGCTTAATGCCATGCCGCAGGCTTGACCTGTTTTACAACTCGTATTTCTGGGTTTGCACTAAAAACACGGACGAAAGCATTGTTTTCACTGAAAACCATTTGCCTGCTGCTGGCGCGTTAGCAGGACTGCGCAATCGCTACAGGCCACATGTTCAAGCCAGTCTAACAAAAGACATATTAAAGTTTTATAAACTGCATATAAACACGCCGAAGACCAGACGTGCCGTGATGACACGCACAGACTTCACACAGTTCTGACAAAAGGAATGACACTGACTAAGAGATTAATCATGTTTTAAAGAAATACCATCTGAATGTTTGACTCACGAGTTATGCATCTGACAATGATTATACTAAGTGCATAATACTAATAAGTACTAAGACCAAAACTGGTCAAGAACTTTTTTTAAAGTGACATTTTAGTCAAAAACCAAGACTTTAAGTTTAGTTTTAAGACCACTTTTTGCCATTGCGACAATTTGTTATAACATTAAAGCAGATTGTTTCCTTAATTTCTCATTAATTCACTTCCTTGGAATTCCTGTAATACAGTACAACAGACATTTTCTGTTTTATTACAATTGGCTTAAACTATTCAAGTCATTGAGATTGGGGAGAGAATCGAATTGTCACTAAATGTCATTTTTTAACACAAGACATGTGCTGTTCATTTTCATGTTGACTCTTCACTGTTCGATCATGTATTTGTCAACATTCAATATTGTAAACATTACCCTACATCATGAAGATGGTGTCATTACCATACCACCATACCACCATTAGATCAAATTGTATAAACAATTTAATAAACCACGGAAAAGTTCAAGAATTGTCATCCGTCAACACTGTTTAATAGAAAGCCGGGCCATGCAATGCTGCAACTTCACCGATTATTTTGGTGAATTCCTGGGGCATATTTCAGCAAAGATCAGATCAATGTCCATGCCAACCAATGTCCAGACATGACAACTCAATATGCACATCGTGTCGCGGCAGCGGTCCCAATGGGAGACAAGGGGGACACATCCCCCCTCGACATAAAATGATCAAACATCCCAACATCTAAATTCTAATCAATAAAGTTAAGAAAATCTCCTGCTGTTCCCCACATGTTCTTATTTGGGACCCGGCTATCACACCTCCAAACACTCGTTTTAGCATTTGGCACATGCTTTTATCCAAAGTGACTTACATTACAGATGAAAAGGATCTATAGGCTACATATTTTGAATCATATAGCCCATTTTTTAAACTGTCTCATGAACCAATAACTGCATTTAAATCTAACGAATGTTTCTATGGAGGACTTGTTGGCTCCTCTTGCTCCAGAAGTCTGGGGTGCAGGTTTGCACATGCTTACAGACTCCCAATAACCCTCTGGGCTTTAACTTTTTCTCTGGCCCTGGTTTCATTTTAGACTGCATGCAAACCTTTCGGGCAATCTAACTTTAACTTTGAAAACCCAGATGAGCCGATGATGAGGATGATGAAGACGACGGACAGGAAGCCTTCATGAACCTTCCAAGCAGGATGAACCGAGCTGACCAACACAGACACAAGCGTGCATGCTTATAAACTCAAGCTACACCAAATTACACTTTTTGTCTTCTTGGTACAAATATGACTCGGGTTAGGAGCTGCAGGGCCCGGCGTCGCCATACACACACTTCTATACGCATACACATACAGCACGACCGCACATATAACAGCACGTATAGCCATGCAGAGCTGCCATCAAGCGGAAAAAAACACATCGAAAATAAATGAAACTCCCCGCTCGCCGCCCGAAATAAAGGTCGGAAGACGTATACATGCAATGTTGTGCTGGAAAAGGTTGAAGTTTAAATGAACAAACCTGTTTGTGGCCACAGCGGTCCGCTGGATATTGGGTTGAATCCGAGTTAAATCCACTATCAGTAAAACAAAGAGGCGAAAATGTCCGGCTACTGCCGAAACAGGCCGAAACATCAGAGTGAAGCAGCCTGCTGCGCATGCGCACAGATCGCATGGCTGGGAGGAGGGGTGAATGGGAGTGGAGATTATAGAGAAGCATAGCGAGTTTATTTGATGTGTTTCGTTCATTTCCTCCGTTTAAAATTTTATCAATGTAATCAATAAACAAAGGTGAAAACGTTTCGTTCGTTTCTGAAAAGTTGTAGCGAGCATGTGTGCATAAACAGTTTATTCTGATCGAGTTAAAAATAAAAGCTACAATCGAAATCCGCATAAATAAGATATTAATTGGACTTTTGAATTTGTTAAAATGTTCTCTTTTTTTTCGCAGGGGTCATTGCATTTGCTCTGTAGATCAAAGTGACGTCAGAGGGAAAAAAAACATATTTAATGCTATTTATAAGCCTGTTGATATAAAATTTAGTTTTTTGCCAAAAATACATATAACTAGATTTCCATTATGCTTTCGCATTATTCCTGATATCTGGCTATTAATAAAAAAAAGTTGGGGCTTCTACCAACTGTTAAAAGTTATATTGTCAATATTGCGTCACATGTAGACGTACAGGTCAGATATACAGTCGTATAGTCCTGCAACTGATCAATAGTCTGACTGACCTGAAGACGATGTATTTCAATGTTATTTTCGACATAGAAACGATGGATTTCAGTGAAAGCCTTTACCTGAGGCTTCCCACAGAGGTCGAGCTGGGCGACCGGCGCTATGACGCTCCAGTCACGGGTTTAGGGGCGTGGCTATTTGATCCTGGAATGGATGAGTGTTTTAACACAGCCGGCATAAAAACTTCACCGGCAAACGCGGAACTAAAAGCAAAACAATGTTTCTTATAAACAAACCAGCTTTTGTATTTAAAAGCGCTCACTTCTTCGGAAACTTATGACAGTAGTAAAGGGATTTGTGTGCAAGTGGCTTGGCTGGATTGTTTTTCCAACAACCAATGGATACACATTTCACAACTATCCTTCGATTTCATAAGGATTTTAAAACTCGATTATAATGCGATCTTGTGCCGCTCGTCCGGTTGTGGTTGAGTTTTGGCATCATGGATGATGGATCGTCGGAGACCGATCTTCTCGTCGGGAGCAGGACTGAAGATTCTCACCCGAACGGAGGAATCATTGCTGCCGATTTAAAAGTTTACAAAAGGAGATGGTTCATGTTATTCGTACTCTGCCTACTAAATTGCTCCAATGCTGTGGTATGTTATCACTGAATTATCAAAGTTGTATTAATACAAATCGTTGAGTAAATGAACGAGGCAAATCCTCACCAAAATCTCTGCAGGTGTAAATCTGCGGTTTAAAAATAATGACATGTTTTATATCACACACCAAAAAACATTAAAAAACACCGCAGACAGAAATTCTAATGGATTTTATGTTGATAATGGGAATAGTTTTTTTAATACTTTCATTGTTTCAGATGGTCCAAACACACTATGTAAAGGAATTTTGTAATAATTTTAATAATAAACATCTAATGATTCACAATTTAATTGTGATACAAAGTCCATATGACAACAACTAAGATTTGTTTGTCCTTTCAGTAGAGATGAAATCCCTATAGACACCTTTATCCAATCAACAACAAGGAGACGTGTGTCAGCCAATGGCGTGATATTAAGGCGGGACTTGACGAGTTAATAGGAAATTTTATAAAAAAAGATTTTTTTTAGGTGTAACTCTTATAACCTAAACATATTTCAAACAGAAATCCACAGCTATAAACGTTTAGAATAAGAGAAATGTGATAATGGAAAAGAAAAAAAAAAAAAAAAAATGAAGAGAAAATAAATATATAAAAATGTAACCTATGTGCACTATAAGTCACTTTAAAGCCTTTGACAAATTCAATATATAAACAGGTAAAAATGCTGTACGAGTCAACAACCGTCTTTACATTAACTTACACATTTTGGTATTTAAAGTATATTTATATTTTCTTTTAAATATATTTACAGTTTAATTACAGTAAAACAAGTTATTAGTAATATATTATATTTATATATCTTTGGATAAATTATATCTCTAGTCTTTCTGCTCGCCCCATTTATCATATGTTAAATTGAAATTACACAGGATATGGTCACACTTGCTATGGTGATTTTTGGTCCACTAGGACCATCCGCCCCCCGGGTTATACCGGGGTCGTCTTAATAGCCCAGCTGTAGTAGGCCATGGATACATCCCCCTGAGGCTATTATCTCTGTAGAAGGCGTGTGCCATAAAGGGGCATGTCAATCTTAATTACACCCGGTTACTCCCAAGGGACATGTCATTTCCACAGACACCATTGTATGAGTGTTACACAGCCAAGACGTCCAAAGCTGTTCATCTGAAATTCGAGATTTGTACATCGTGTCTTGGCACACTTTGGTAAAGCTCAGCAGATGGCGTAATTTAAGGCAGCAATTTGGATCTTATTTAAAGATTACAATCTTGAGGAACTCTGATAACGGCCTCAACATACAGATCTGTATTTTAAGAACTAAAAATAATTTTTCTAAAGTACAGTTGGTATTGACCGTACTTCATCCAGGATTTGAACTTTTTTCCACGAAACGATCTTATGTTACACAAAGGATTTTGCACAGACGGGATCTATGCAATTGAATTAATGCTATTCCATGTGCCAGTAACTCATTCGGCACAAAATGATTGTATTGTGTTCCAGGATCAGCTGACTGTCTTCTGCAACACTCCTGCACATCAACGTTCAAACAAATAAATGTGTTTATACAGCACTTTGAATGAACAATCAGATTTGCTCTGTTATTCATTGTCATCTTTAAAGCCAAAATGTTCCTTTATTCTTGTAACTAAGTTATTAAAGTACGGTTGGATTGCATAGAATTGTGAACGCTGGCTTCGTGGTGATATGAAAACATTGGTCTCTTTGTTTTATCCTCCATATCAGCACTAACAAAGCAACAATGGCAATGGCTCAACCAGTAGAAGTTATAGTTTACCCAAACATTCATCATCTTCTTCATGTCATTTCAAACCTGTATGACTTTCTTTCTTCTGCAGAACACAAATATATTTTTAAGAACGTTTGTAACCAAATAACATTGACCCCATTTATCCATTGTATGGACTCAAAACCACTGATACATTTCTCAAAATATCTTCTTTTGTGTTGCACAGAAGAAAGAGTCATATACAGATTTTGAATGACATGCGAGTGAATAAATGATGAGCGAATTTATTTTTAGCTCATGTGAGGGAATCATCTGACATGTGGTTTCTGTGGTTATGCAAGTTCAGCAGCTGAACGTAAGGAACTGAGACTTTAACCTTCTTGTTACAGGAACAATCTGCTTGACTGTCATGCACATTTTTTGTTGATGAAGACTGATATTGATTGGTCTGATGTGTCCACAGCTCTGGCTGACCTTCGCACCTGTGGCCGACCAGACAGCCCAATACCTGAGTGTCTCTTTGGATCTGGTCAACTGGCTGTCTCTAGTCTATATGGTGGTGGCCATTTTCTTCAGCTTCATCACAACATGGATGTTAGACACACTCGGCCTGCGCTTCTCGGTACGCAGAGATGGATCACTGTCTACCATGAGACACTGAAGCTGACCTTAACTCTAAATGCTGTGCACCATCTCTTCTAGAAATAAAAGTGTAACTTGTTTGATATTAGTTTTTATATTAAAGGGATAGTCCTCTCAAAAATTTTACTTATTTCATAATTTTCTCATTTCATTCCAAACCTGAAGGATTTTCTATGATTTATTTTAAGAATGTTGGTAACCAAAAATCACAGACCCTCATTGACTAACATCGAAAACTAATCCAGTAAACCACTGAGACACTTCTCAAATATTTTGGGTGTTCCAAAGAAGAAAGAAACGTGAGGGTGAATACATGATGAGAGAGTTTTACTCTTTGTTTGACCCTTTAGAGTATTACTTGCATTACACTACAAATTTCCCATTTTTGATCAAGAAGTCAGAGAGAACAACCAATCAAAGCCAAGAAACCCAAACTGTATATGTTCTCTCACTCTTCTCAAACAGCTTATCCTGGGCTCTTGGCTTAACATGTTGGGCAGTATCCTGCGTGTTGTTGGTATCCTGAGTGGGATCCCGCAATGGGCCGTGTTCCCTATGGTGATGGGGGGCCAGACGCTATGTGCGCTCGCCCAGACTCTCATTATTTTCTCCCCCACAAAACTGGCAGCACTGTGGTTTCCAGATGATCAGAGGGCCACGGCAAACATGATCGCTTCAATGGGTAACATATTTACAAACCGCTCATATTTTATTGTAGTTTGCACAGATCTTCACACTTATATTCCTCTCCTTTGTTTTCCAGCAAATCCTCTTGGACTGCTTTTTGCGAATATCTTCTCTCCCATGATAATTCATTACACCAATAATCTTCTTATGCTGGTAAGACAGTTGTTCTCAAAAGAATTTCAGTTCTGGCACGAGCTACATCTCACTGTTGTGTCATCTCTCTCTCTCTCTCTCTCTCTCTCTCTCTCTCTCTCTCTCTCTCTCTCTCTCTCTCTCTCTCTCTCTGTAGCTTATTATATATGCTATACCTGCCACCATAGCCTGTTTCCTAGCAACAGTGGGAATTCGTGAACGCGTCCCCCCGACACCCCCCTCTGCCAGCGTGGTGACCTCCAGCACTGAACCTTTTCTACAGGGCATAAAACTGGTACCAGAAACATATCTGAGAAACTTTTGAAACACTCAAAGAACTTTGGGTTATTGTTGTCTGTCATTGTTTTTTTACTGCTGTCTAAGATTTGAGGCTTTGGTTTGATTCTTTCTCTGTGTTTCTCTGCATTTATCTACAGCTACTGAAAAACAAAGCATACATGATCCTGCTGGTGTGTTTCGGGTCAGGAATAGGAGTATTCACATGTTTTTCTACACTACTGGAGCAGATACTTTGTGTAAAGGGCTACTCAAATGTAAGAACCCCACACAATGGCACAGAAGCCATTGTGGTATTTCTTAAATGACAAATATTGACAATCCTTGTCTGAAAGTTTTCAAAGTTATATTGTATACAGTTCACTCAAAAATATAAATTCTGTCATAATTTATTCACCCCCGTGTTATTCAAAACCAGTACATGACTCAAAAGAAGATATTTTGAGAAATGTCTCAGTGGTTTGATTATCAAAAAATCTTTTGTGTTCTGCAGAAGAAACAAAGTCATTCAGATTTACAATTACATCAGAGTTATGCATGAAAGGATTTTCATTTTTAGGTGAACTATCCCTTTAGAGATAAATGGATGTTTTATTTCTATATATTTTTTATATGACAGGACTTTGCAGGACTATGTGGTGCTTGTTCTATTGTATTTGGCATTGTGGGTGCTGGCATTCTGGGCCTGTATGTGGACAAGACAAAACAGTTTACAGAAGTCACTAAAATCAACATGTGCTTGACGTCGTTGGGCTGCTCTGCTTTCGCTGTGGTGAGTGAATGAACGAGATTTTATTTCTCTCTATTTGAGATCTGCTCCGGAAGTCAAGGAGTTGTTTTTGTCCCTCAGGTTTCTCAGCTCAAGGACATGAAGGTCGCCATCGGTGCCGCGTGCGCGTGGTTCGGCCTGTTCGGGTTCTCTGTGTATCCCATCGCCATGGAGCTGGGAGTCGAGTGTTCGTACCCTGTGGGTGAGGCCACATCCTCTGGATTGATCTTCATATCTGGGTAACTTTAAAGACTTTTTGTTTTAATATTCATATTTCTTATTGCATATTTTCCACGTTTTTACTGGACGTATTGTCAATGTTTATTCAGACAGATTCAGTCCGTCATCTATATGGTGCTTCTTCAAGCTCTGACCAAACCATTGGCAGATTCAACAGCATCTGTATGTGTTACTGGAGGAGAGGCCGATATGAGCTGGACAGGTGAGTGTTGAATCAAACCTTCTCGAGTGAACAATTATGAGGTCATAATACTAAATTAATTTTTGAATTATTGTTCATGCTTTGTTTTATTTTTCTATTTTTCATACTACACCATATCTATTAAACAGTTTTCCCGTATTCCAGCATAGGTCAATTAATTT
Organism: Triplophysa dalaica; assembly: GCF_015846415.1. Classification (NCBI taxonomy): domain Eukaryota; kingdom Metazoa; phylum Chordata; class Actinopteri; order Cypriniformes; family Nemacheilidae; genus Triplophysa; species Triplophysa dalaica. Next base: position 3,898,286 of record NC_079557.1, read on the forward strand.
GCGCCATTTATAAAAATGTTTACATATATTGCATCATCTGTATTGTGTAGTGAATCTAGTGTGGGTAAGGAAAACATGTCAAATAACACGTCCAAATTAATCCAACCACCCTGCTTTTCCTGGATGTCTGTTATAATACGTGCATTGATGAGTTAATGATAGAGCCGGGCTGAGCTCCAGGCATTCATTGTCTCTCTCTTTTCATTCCATCCCTATCTTGCGCTTTCTGCTAAAACACATTTGTAGTGCCAGTACTGGTGATGGCAGGCTTGTGTGCTGCGGGCACCTGCTGCTTTGTGCTCTTTTTCCACACGGATTACCGGAGACTGAGAGCAGAAGGCCTCACCACAGAATGTGACGGACCAGCCAAGAGGAGATGACACCTGGGCAAACAGCACAGGCGCTTAGAGAGTCATCAGAAGGAAAAGCCAAGCAGTACATTGTTTACATACATGAATATCTAGAACTTTACCTCTTTTCGTCAGCATTGAAAATATGTGCATTTAATGCAATTAAGTTTATTCATGCTTTTAACCTCAAAAGCATTACTACCATGATGCCACAAGATCAATAACAATGTTACTTTTGATAATTGCACACATTTAAACAAGTTTCTATTACAGTTAGAGTTACATTATAATGTATAGTTTACTATTTTACACCAAATGGTACAAATTTCTAACTTTAGTTTTATGCATTTAAATTAAGAGTATTTTATTGCTTTATTTAAGAAATGAAGTGGTTGTAGTTGTGGTTGCTGTTGCTTACATTGTATTTATAGTAACGTTGATTTATGAAACCAATGATAGAGAGTGGAGTTCAAAAGTGCATCAAATTGAAACGGTTTTAGTATTTTTAATTTAAAATGAAGTCATAGCACGAACTAAATAAATACAACTTTATATTAATTTTGGTGGTAACATTTTCTAAGCAAATTAGCAAGTTTTACGTTTACTATTTGTACAAAAAGACAAATTTACTGGCTTCTTTATAAAGTTCTCAAATGATTCAGGTTCTATGAACCCCACTGTATTGAAATAATACTAAATACTAACATGCTGCTTTAGAAATAGAAAAATGGGTTACAATAACGAGTCAATCAATATAGACACAAAGAGCCTAATCTTTGTTTATATTTAGTGTCTTTCAATGTAGTTTTATTTTAAGGCCCCAGAACATCTTGCATGAGCACACAGCACATCAGCTGTGTATGGGTTGTATTTTCTTGCAAATGCTCAAACACTGGTCATAATAAGAAATAAAATCAGCTGAGAATCACACCAAGCCAAAAATGTACGATCAAACTTCTGACCTTTTTGTTCACATTATAGCAGAGAACCAAATCTCACTCAGTAAAATTTTACTAGTTTGTAATTATTATACCATAAAATATACCAAGTATATTTTACAGTCCACATGACCTGCTGCATAACATGATGGAAGGTGTTTAAAAACAAGAGACAAACAATGTTTTGGTTGGTTGTTTTTTTTTAAAGAGGAAGACATTTTATCATCCAAAACTTGGTTTTACAGTGGCATAAGAGCTTAATGTTCTCTACAGAGACACACCATCCAAATTACAGACTCATTATCATTGTAGCACAATCTGATTTTATCACTTCTCCTTCAAAATGACATAAAATGCATAAAACTTCTGCAGAGGAGTTTTATATCAACGGTGCTGAAGTAAAATAAAGCTCTTCCGTACTGTTTTCAAAACATCGGGCGTTTTAAAATACTGATACTTTCCACAAGTAATGGCCAATGACAATGGTTTTAAAAAGAAAAAACAACAAAAAAGACACTACACATACATATTACATGCCCTAAAAAAGGTTGACATCATTCAATATACAACTATTAGAAGAAAAAAGTAATCTCCAAAATTCCTGGTGGACGCTGCTAACCTTGAAACAGTATATGAACCACAGTGATGCATTGTGGGAGCTCAGAGTTGCAAAGCGCAAAACTGCTGGTATACAGCCAGGATGTGATGGTCAAGCTCAGCCGTGAAAAGCAGGTTCTCCAAGGTGCCCACGTACTGCTGGATGATCACGTGATGCTGCGAAAAACAATAAAAGATATGAACAAAAAGCTTATATGGAACCACAAAGCATACAAACAGGCATGCAGATGAGATACCATGAGGAAGATCTGCTGTAGCCTCTCGATGCAGTTCTTGTACCAGGTGGTGTTGATGTCGATGCCGCTGGTCTCACAGCGAACCAGGTGTTCCGTCAGTAACATAATAAAGCGCTGATGGAGAGAGACGGATATATAAAAATGGCTCGTTAATGCTATGAGCTCAAGGCACTTTGTCTGTGTTCCATTATGATATTTGAGCACACGCACAGAGTTGCATGAAAAGCATGTTTATTCTCTTCTGACAAACCGGAATAAGTTGTAAAAAGGGCATCTTTTGAAGAAGTGATGACAAAAATAAGCATTTATGTCAGCTAGATGTGAAATGAAGCGCACGCACCTGAAAAATAACAAGGAAGAGGTTCTTCTGTTCGCTCTGGGCTGACTCCACTTTCTCCTGGAGCTTCTCGATCTGCTCCTCTAACTGACCTTCCTCATCCTCACTGTTCTTCTCCATGTCCTCTTCATCGCCACTGTCCCGCTGCTGGGAAGAGAAAAAGATTTTGATATTAATCTTTATATCAGTCTCCCAGAGAAGCTTTTGAAGAGACAACATTCACTCAAATAGTAATGAGACAACATCTTAAACCAGCTGAGCACATGCAACGGAGATGAATGGGAATGCTTGAAGGGACAGTTAGCAAAAAAATGAAAATTCAGTCTTCATTTAATCACCCTAAATGAAGCCACCATTGACTACAATAGTAGGAAACAATTATTTATAAATGTCTTTGTTATGTTGAACACAAAAGAAGATATTTTGAAGAATGAACTAAAGCAAACAGTTTTGAGAAAGTTTGACTAGCATTGTAATTTTCCTACTTTGATATTTAATGTAGACCATCAACTGTTTGTTACAAGCATTCTTCCAAATATCATTCTCTGTGTTCATCAGAACAAAGACATATTTAAAGAATTCAAACAACTTGAGGTGAGTAAATGACAGAATGTCAATTTTTGGGTGAACGGTTCCTTCGCGAACGGAGTGCTAGACACTGTATACACCCACACAAGATCAGTTCCTCTTTTACCTTTTTGTTTTGTTGCTTTTCCAGTTTCTCTTTTGCCTCGTCTAACTCTTTCTGGATCTTCTGCACATGCTTGTTCATCTTCCGGATGGTTGAATGAAGAATCTCCCACACGTAAAACCTGCACAGATCAAACAAAACTCGATACAGCTGATGTCATCTCACCAGTGCAGTCAATAGTGTGCGAGTGTGTTTACCTGGTGAAATCCTGAGCCATATCAGTAGAGAAGATCCAATTGGCCACAGTTGCACAGTCCACGATCTGAGTCCGAATCAACTTGTCCACCAGCACAGCAGTCATCTAGCACAAAGAGAAAGCAACATGTTAGAAAAAGCATGATTTAAAAAATTCTACCAACAGAAATAATAAAAGGACTTAAAAAAACTCAAGTTGTTGTTTTGCTGAACACAAAGATATTTAGAAGAATCTTTGTAACCAAACAGTTGAGGCACTATTGACTATCAAAGTAGGAAAAGAAAAATACTATGGTAGTCAAAAGTGCCCTAGAACAGTTTTGGAACTGAGGGTGAGTAAATGAAAGAATTAAGATTTTGGGGTGAAATATCCCTTTAAGATCCCATTCCCCGCAATCCTTTTTTTTTAACCTTTATTAGTGTGTAATGTTTCTGTTAGAGCATAAATAATACCTGCAAAATGATAAATATATGCCAGGCGAGATATTATCTATAACTGAATACACTTTCCAAGGACTACAGAGAACGGCTTGAATCAGACTACAGCCCTCTACTTCCCGGGTACATGATGTCACTTTTCCGAGTGCTTTTAATAACCTCCGCCCAAAGGAATACGGCAAAAAAGGGGCGAGGCCTTCCTCAGAGAAGAGGAAGAGTCGCTGGAGTAATGTTCAGATATAAAACATTGTAAACATTTGACTGAGGAACGCGCTAAACTACTTTCACTTTCATCACAGTCCTACAGCTGGAAATAAGAATTCTGCTACACACATTCCAAGACAATGGTCAAATAACAGCTTCCATGACTTGAAATATGTGAAATATAAAGCGTTTTTTTTTATTAGAAACATGAACAACCATTGTTAAACACCGCAATAACAATCAAAGCCTCAAAAACAGCAAAAGCTGGCTCCTTTAAATGAGCCAAAACACTAGAATACTTAAAAACAACAGTATTAGTGTTGTATGGTGAGCATTAATAGTCACCTGAGGGTGGTTCTTCCAGAAGTCATACAGGACCCTGAGGATGTGCAGTTTCCCCTCATCGCTCTCCGTAAGGTTCTTCAGGACCTCATGGAACCTGAGAAAGAGAGTTACATTTATCACAGCTCGCCATTTAAAAAAAGCCCAAGCACCTGTGCCATAAACAAGTACGAACTAGACTTAAATGTTTTCTTCAGTGATGTGTGATCTAAACACAAGAATCACTTTTAGTAGCAGAGACTACTGTTTATGGGCTGAGAGGAGGCTGCTGGCAGGTCTGTGTGGGCTTTGGCTGGTGATACTCACTTGGCCAGAGCACTGAAGGAATGACTGAAGGACTTGGCAGCCAAATGAAGCAATGTCTGCAGGAAAACCTCAATCTTCAGAGGGTTGAAACTCTCGCCCTCATCTGGAGAGAGAGGAGAACTGCACTTAGATATAGCTGTCACACACTCACATTAGGATCTGTTGCAATATCTCTGTTGCAAAGATCAGCTTGAATGCCATAGTATATTTACGTATTGATTAATTTGCTGTCTATGGCATTGATACAAGGTACCGAAAGCTGGTACAAATTATAAAAAAAATTAAAGTCAGGATATGGATCCAACACAAGACCGTGATTGAGAAATAACTATCTCCAGGCTGTCTCACCAATATCATCATCCTGGTTGGGATTGGGCACATCTTTTAATATGGTTAGAATCTCCTCATTTGACGCTCGGTTTTTGATAGCGTTACCCACTGTTGTTGACTCTGCAAATCCTGGCAATGAACCTGTCAAAGACATTATAAAAGAAATGTTATTAACACTTTATATTTAATATATAACCCTACACCAATAATATCACAGCCTTAAGGGACTGTTTACAGATAGTCAAATACATATTTTGAAAGACTAAAGGATAAATAAATGACAGTTTCCTACGTTGAGGATAACTGTTCCTTAAAACCTTTCTCTTTTCAGGTGTTTTGGATAATTTTATGTCTGATGTCAATTTCTAGAGTGAAGCTTTAGTTTGAAAGCTTGTAAGTCATATCTTCAAATGCACTTAGATGTGTACAGGTGTAAGAACATACCGCTGGTCTCATCTCCATATTTATAATGACACAATGGCTCAGCGGGGATCAGAGCGGTGAAACCAGAAGGAACAATGTCCACTATCCGTTGATGGTAAGACATCCTGCAGATTTATAATTGAGGAATAACACATTAGCACAAAAAGCATTGTGGCAGCTTTCCTGAAAACCTAACAGATTTTAAGTGCAACGTGCATGATATGTACCTCATACACTTCTCCAAAACCTCTTTAACAAACTTGGGTTTGGGCTTTTCAAGGTCCTGAGTCAAGCAGTCCGCCCTGAAAACAGTTCCATACTTTAATGCAACAGATATCCTGGAGCGTTTTACATGTCCACAACACTCAAGATCATCATAAATGACTGTCTTACCAGTCATCCCAGCTCCATCTGAACTGGAAGTTACTTAAATGATGGGAGAACCAGTTGATGAGTCTGAAACACAGAAAAATCCATCACATAAGAAACATTTAAATGGGTCATGAAACTGTAAATACTCTCAGGGATTTTAAAGCTAAAATGTTGGTTTTAACAACTCTTAAGTCAACTTTAGATTTAAAATTTTTGCTGAGTAAGTTTTTCAATGTAAATTTTTAATGTAACATTCAAATGTGTACGTTTTACGTGTAGACGACAAAGACGTTTTTTGAGGCCATAACTCAACATCACTCACCGGTCTATACAAACAGTGTTCATTGTGTCTAGTCTCATATACATCATTTCTGTGGCTTGAGCGAGCTGAAAAAACACAGATTTAAGAAAAACAACAAGAGCAGGAGACACTCATGGCATGGAGGGAATATTCCAGTAATATGGATAATAAGATGACATAAGACAAAAATGCAATATAAATTATATCCTCCAGATAAAACACTTTTTTAATACAACTTTTTCTGTAAACTATATTTCATTCTGCTGTATATAGCACATACCTTGTACTACAATATTCCATTCTTATTTTTTTACTTCTACATATTTACATACACACATAACTTTACTCTCTATAAGTTTATTGTATTGTATTTCTTGATCTTTATACCCCATATGCCTTTATTTAAATCATCTGTGTACTATATTCTATTGTGTTATGGTCTCTGTGTACTGGATGTTCCTGCCACCAAAAATACCTGGCTATAAAGCTCTTTCTGATTATGATTTTAAAGCATTTGCATCCATCCCCACAGAACCTCCTTATATTACATTTAGCAGAGGGACGGCACTTGAACCTCCCTAATAAAATAACCAAACACAACATTCTAACGCACTTATTTTAATTAACCTGTAGTTCATAGCAGTCTTATACTACTAGACAAAAAACATATATAGCCACAAATATTTCACAAAAGCACCGTAACAGTATCGCACACAAAAGATTTTGTCACTTTTGCTCTGTGTGAAGGATACGACTTGTGGTAAAGAGCCCGGCTGCAATTTACAGAGCTCGATGAGTAATGCTGTGTACATGACATCAATGTGAGGCGGAGAAGGCAGCTGGAATAACTCCCCAAATATCACCTACACAAATATACAACATTACACCAGCAAACAAACTTTAGTAAACTTATTAGTGCACTACAAGACCGTTCTTACTTACCTCCACAATGTGGTAGTTAAGAGGTATCTTGTTTTTGCCAGGGTAACTGAGCAACTGGGCAGCACTTTAAAGAGAACAAGAAATTGTTGATTAATAAAGGCGACAAAACCAGAGGCATCAAAACAGTGATGTTTTCAACATGTGAAGAGGACTGACCAGGTCTTCCGCTCTCTCCAGTGAGAGTTGATTATACAGTGCAGATTCTCCTCAATGACAAAGCGCTCGACTGAATGACTGCCTGGCATAACCGGCCCCTGATAATCACACAGACACAACTATCAGTAACAAAGCCACTGTGTTCTACATGGTTTTCATCGAAATACTTTGTTACACGTGTAAACGCACGTCACAGCGTCCTTGTAATATAACATTATCATGAGCTAGCCCCGTACCTCTGGGGCATCCGTGTAATCGAACATGCGAAAGACGACGCGGGGCATGGGGTAGACAGCATCATCCGAGTGGGCTGGAGGGGTGAAGGGAGGCAGGTTGTGCTGCAGGGCTTCACAAAGCACGCTATCAAATGCGATATATGGCCGCAGGATGTGACGCTCCTGCCAGCGGTCCTTCTTTAGCTTCTGCACCTGAGCCCAGAGACAGTCTAGATACTAGAGAAGAAAAAATAAGGATGAATCAATTCTAAGTTAAACGATAGACAATCTTGATTATAGTTCATTGGTGTGATTCTCACCTCTTCCTGAGGGTGGGGCTTTTCTGCAGTCCACACCTGCAGCATGGGAACATGAATCTTTTGTCGCCGCCTGTAAATTTTTAATATCATTATATAGTGGAGCAGATTCTTCCAAACTACCAGCTTCAGTTGATTTGTCAAACTACGTCTACTTGAATCAGAACCTACTTCAGGTAGCCCTCGATTTGGTTGAGTAAGCGATCCATTTCTACATCCTTTTTCTCGTACAGCTCCTTGCCAACCCAAGGAAGGTTGGACAGCACAGCGTATACATACCAGTCAGACCGCACCTGTACAGACACATTCTTTAGCGTCTGATTATCTATAAATGTAAGTGGGTGGGCCAAGGGGGTAAGCGTACCTGCGGAATGTCCTCTTCCTGTGTAACACTGACAAAGTTCTCAAACATAGCAACCATCGAGGGAGCCGCAATGACGTGACAGTTTACCAGGTCGCATAGGAAACGCACCTGAAGACATATAAAAGATTAACATTTATAATAAGTAGATTTCTTACATGCATGCATTACACACTAAATGCAAAATAACACATACCAGGTAAACAGCCTCAGTGTACAGGTTTGACTTCAGTGTCTCTTTAAGCTGTCGAACCATGGCCTCCACAAACTCTCCTCCAAAGTTGTAGTTGCGAGCATTAAGAAGACCCACCAGCGTGGTGTACACCGACAACTTCTCAGGCAAAAGCCTTGCACTGTTGTACAAAAACAAAATGTGTCAAATATGCTATTGGTCCTTGATGCCTACCCATGAAATCAGAAGGGAATGTTGTTTGCTTACACAGAACATAAGATTCGCAAGATTTTGTTTTTATAATTTGGGAGATCAGCTTCCAGGACACCAGCAAGACCTTCCAGATTACTCTCTAGGGAGGATGTACTCTGGAAACAGATACATAAAAGTGCTCAGTTTCATCTGAAACAAGTTCCAGATATTTTATAAAAGATGAGGGGCATGCGAGATCATACCTTTTCGCCCACACGGCAAATCAAAGACTCCAGACGGTCCTCAATCTCAATCGGTTCTGATGTTCTCCTCCGTTTGTGAGGCTGGGAACCCTCTGTAGTACAAAGTCAAGAATAAGAATTAAAAGTGAACTGCGTAGTAAAATAGTGCGCACACACAGAGAATTTTATGTTATATTTAACGTTTTCAGCCTAGATACAACAACAAGTTTAACATACACGCATTATGTAGATTTAAACGCAAAAGCAGATTTTGTAGTGAACATACACGCATACATGATGCTGCAATATTACACAGTTATATATTTTGTAGTGCAAAAGATAAACAAAACGAGACGACAACGTATACTGCACTGTAAAATCGTAACTCGTATAAAAATCGTGCACAAAAATAATCAAATGGCATAAACACATCTCTGACAGCGTGCATGCTAACACACTCACCATCATTATTATCGTCGCTGTGCCTTCGCCTAGACATTTCCGAAATGCGCAACACAAACTCTTAAATTAGACAAGAAAACTCTCAATATATATACACTTTAATTGTTTCTATCCACGGAATAGCTTTCAGTTAAGCACAACGCTTTGAATGGCAACAACGACTAGCCACACTGGAAAAATAAAAGCGGTTGATTTAAGGAGAACACTTCCGGGGAAAAGGTTGGGTCACCGGAAGCGAGTCCTCCTGCGTCTCATTTGTGTTCGATTTCGCTCGGCACTGCGCAGATTGATCGGCGTATGACATTGAAGTATCGCGAGAGAGAGTTTAATCGTCCACGTTTCCGAATCGCTCTCGCGATATTTTAAGGCATTCGCTGATCGGTCTGCGCAACGCTGCAAACTACCCAAGACGCGTTAATCTCCCGCGACCGCGAGCATGGACACTTGTTTAATTCTCTTTAATAACGCGTGAGTTCAGTTTTATATTATTAGGCGTATTTATTGATTATAAGTCACGCGTTCGTCGATGTAAATTGCGCGGAAAGAGGGCTTTACGTGATACGTTTTACCCTGAATGCTTGTTTTTACATTGTCTAGTTTCGTCTGATAGGCAGTTGTTGGAAGTCAGTTTGATAATTTATTTTGATTATAATGGCTTGTGACAGCTTCAGAGAAAGCGTGCTTGTTCATTTAGATGTTGAGTGTTTTGCTCCAGAGGTCCTTAAGGACCACAAACCAGACTTTTCAACAACAAGGAAACTGTATTCCTATATAAAGAAGAGGGTGAGTATATCAACACTAGAAATACTTATGGATACGTTTGGTATTTTAGTTGAAACTAGCGTAACAATGGCTATAATATCTATGCCCATTACAATTTGTTTAGTGATGAAATGCACTTTAATTTGTTGATTAGTGTACTTTCCCTGATGTGTAGACATTTGCAACATTTGTGGCATCAAAGAAAGTCACAGCATCTTGTGAAAACACCTCGGCACTCATTTGGCGCTGCTGTGGGAAGTCATTTGAAGAATCTTCAGCAATACACAAGCATGTTGCCAATGATCATGCCAGTGAAATTTACAGGCTGACCACAGAGACCCTGGACATGATGCTTCACCAAACTGGTAGCGATGTCTCTGTGCAAGAGTCTGTTAGAGATGAAACAACAGATGTGTCATCCTGGATCCCTGATACAAGCAACGTTTCAGATGATGATCTCAACAAGTAGGTGCTTTGCATGAATCTGTAAGAATGCAAAAGTAATGGTTTGTTTATGTGAAGATGGTGGTTTTTAATGAAGTTGATTTGTTTTAGGGGCCCAGGTGAAGTTCTGCTGTATTACTGCTACTGTGAAGTAAAAGATCCCAAACTAATTTGCCAGTGGCAGAAAGAACTTTGCTCAAAACTTCACCTGACAGGCAAGGTAGCTATAAGCTTACTTCAAATCCTTAAGAGCGAACAAATATTCTAATAATATTCTTAATATAATAACTTGAGCTCTTTCTGCCAGATTCGAGTGGCTACTGAGGGCATCAATGGAACTATTGGTGGTACAAAAACAGCCACTGATCTTTATGCCAAGGCAATGCTGTCACATCCAACCTTTACAATAATGCAAGCACAGGATTTTAAGGTAACCTCTGATCTACACTGTTCAAAATATCACTTACTGTTTGTGTGCAAACAAAGTCTAAACTAACGTGAACGTTTCCTTAGAAAAGTGAAGGAGGTGCAGAGTGCTTTTCCGATCTTAGGGTCGGTGTCTACAAAGAAATTGTTCCTATGGGTGTGAATCCAGATATCATCTCGTACAGATTAGCCGGTGAGAATTTTACATATTCCATCTATAGTACAAATTTGCTTGTTTATATATTTGGACGAAAAGTATTTTATCCACATTTTGTACTTTTAAGGAACACATTTGGAGCCGGAACAATTTCATATGGAAGTGAAGGCCCTCTTGGAAAACAAGTCCTCGTGTAGTGACACAGTACTGCTAGACTGTAGAAATTTCTACGAGAGCAAAATTGTAAGTGTCTCGGTTTGAAGTTTTGCAAGATAAACAAATACAATGAATCAGTACTGGACTCTGAATCTCATAACATGTCTGTTCTTAGGGTCAGTTCAGTCACTGTTTGGCCCCTGACATCAGGAAATTCAGCTACTTCCCAGACTATGTAGATGAGAATTTAGATCTTTTTAGGGACAAAAAGGTTCTGATGTACTGTACAGGGGGCATCCGCTGTGAGCGAGGGTCTGCTTATCTCAGATCAAAAGTAAGTCTGAACGAAAATCTTTGCAAGTGTTGCAAGGCTTTAAAACTTAATGCCACTCCCCAACATTTTTTCTTCAAACCCAAAGAATGTATGCAAGGAGGTGTACCAGCTGAAGGGAGGCATTCACAAATATCTTGAGCAGTTCCCGGACGGTTTCTACCATGGAAAACTCTTTGTTTTTGATGAACGTTATGCAATCGCTTTTAACCAGGATGTCATCTCAGGTGTGTACGGCAATCTTCTTCTAGTTATACATCATTCAAAACCATAATTCTCAAACGTAGTATGCATGTCTTCATTCCCCAGAGTGCAGATATTGTGGTTGCCCATGGGATCAATATCAGCTGTGCTCCACAGTCTTCTGCTGCCAGCTGGTGCTCTCTTGCACCACCTGCAGAGCAAGCGGTTTGACGGCGTGTTGCCCTGTTTGCCAAGCCAAGGAGCAAAAACACAGCATTGACTTCCCTGATGGATCTCCTCAAAAAGAGGAATGTGAATGCACGATAACAAGACCCAGAATCCCCAAAGATACGTTATGATGAATTCAAACTCAATAGGATGATCAGATCATGATTTTTTTTAATCAAACGGCCTGGGTTTTTAAGAAATGTGTGAAATTCTGCCTTAATGTTTACCATTTGGATCCAAATAACTTGACTATGAAACTGTTGTACCAAATCAGTGATGCTTTTAGTAATGTGCATAAATGTTGCTAAAATATGATGCAAAAATAACGTGCTCCCTTTTTAATGATTTTATTAGACATACAGAATCATACATATACAAAAGAAAGGACTAGTTATTTTGTCCAACATAATAATTAGGTTATTTAACAAACTATGCACAACACAAAAGCAATGTATAATACAAACAAAACAAAAAGGCAACATTTTATTGCATATTGTTTGTATTAAAAAGAAATCATATAAATATATGAACACAGATCTTATTACACAATTTTCATTCTTGGATTAAGAGAACAGCATGTAAAGCTTCACCTGAAAGGATCTTTCACAAAAGGCATTGGTGAGCTGTGTTCTGTTTTGGCAATGTACATGCTTCCAGCATCTATTCGGGGTCGACAACAAAACTGAATTAACAAAATGTTGTGTGTAGGTACGATGTATATGTGGTATAAGACATGATTCATTTACCTGGTTTAGACTCTTTCAAAGTATTCCAATGATGGATCTTACGGCCAATGATAGTAAAGGTACCAGATGGTATCATTCTTCAGCGATGGTCCAAGCAGTGGGTTGAGCTGTGCAAGAATAGCAATCAGCCAGCTAAAACACAACCAAGAACAAAAAGTGAAAAACAATCACAAGCAAGTGTTGTAGCGTCTTAGATAGATAAAGTGGTCAAATAAAAGGCAGCCCGCTGCCCCCTAGTGGCGGGCTGAGAACATTACCACATTTCGTCAAAATACTAAATAATTCAAAGCAAAGTGGAACATCAGTACAATCTATTTGTAAGGTCAAACACGTCATATATATATATATATATATATCAAAGTAAAAAAATGTAGTGTAAAGCTCAATGGAACATGAACTAAAATAACTGGGATATGTGTTGGTTTTATTTCTGATCAATAATGTTGGAGTTGCCCAAAGGCAAGGTCTGACTTTCAGCTGTTACACAACAGAACATTTGATATGTTTTACGCCTTTCAAATAGTATTTTCACAATATAGCAATAATTGACAAACAAATTAAATGTGTACTTACAATAGGTAGCAACACACAGCAGTTAATACCAGCATGGTCACAATGACTCTGAAAGACACAAACCATAATGTTATCATCTAATGCTTATTTTGCACTTGAACTAATTGAAAACAAGTAAAACGATTATTTTACAAAACGTAACAAATAGTACGAGAGGCCACTCCGCACAGACTATATCACATGACCCAGTCATCGAGATCACATTCACATTGCGACAGAAATATCTGCGAAAACGTAATAATAATTGAAATAATGGGCTAACGTAAATGAATTCTCTATTAGCATGCAAGTCATATCTCAAAACTTCGATCAAACTGTTTCTTTCACAAAGTCTCGACGAAAAAAATATGGCAATGTCAATTAAAAACGTGACTATCTAAACATGTTATGATGATCAAATCCCAAAACTTTCATATTAAACCGTATTCAATTCCGTTCATGAAACTTTAAAGGAAATGCTAATGTTCACTCACCCTCGATTCGGTCCTTTGGGAATAAACCACGGAATAACTCCACCAACAAGACCCCAAAACACAGTCATGACCGATACAGCCACTACAAAAGTTGTGCTCGCCATGATATATCTATAGTTATTGTGTTATTAAACCTATTTTTCTTAAAACGACCAAACTTCTGAATGCTCTCGCGCTCTCAACTGGTGTCGTGTGTGTGGAGACTTATCACGTGACCCCGCTGGCACATGACACATGATTCTCACTATTTCCTCCGCTTGAAAACGTATCAACAAGTCAGACTATACTTCCCAAATAATCTTCTTTTGATACTACAGACCCTACTTGTTTCAGGGTCTTGATAATATTTAATCTTCAGTGGAGTCATATGAGACCTTTCACCAACATTAATTATTTAAATGTCACCCTAAACACTAATTAGTGCAGCTCTGTTCCAAATGTTAAGGGGCTGCTGTTTCACCTCAATATACAAACACATAGAAGCTCAATAAGTGGCCATTCTGAATAGTTTTGAATAGTTCCCTTAATGACCCTTCCTCAAGCAAGATATTGCTTAAACTGGGATTTTCACTTATGTGCAATCTGGATATTTAAAGACACGGAAAACGTTGCTTTTTTGCTTTAGAGGTAATGCAAGAAATAGTGGGAGTAATATAGTAAAATGCGGCACATCAAAGCTGGGGATAATCTATTGCTTTTGCCTTTGTAAGGTAATCTGTAGTTAAAAACAAATACGCTTGGCTGGTTACCCATTATTACCAACTGGCATGGGGCATCCCATGTTTGGCAAAATTAAAAATGGTAATTAATGAACAGCCGATAAATCAATCGATGGTATCTAACAGAAAGTAACTCTACATTTACACTATTCTTCCACATGATATGTACACATTTGAAGGATTGTTACCCAATCAAGGCAATATGGGTTTGTGAAATCCAGGTAAAGTCTCAAACACAATAAGATGAGAAGCATCAAAGTTTCAAACACTAATTTCACTATATCAATATTTGACATCTTTGACAAATTATTTAGGATATAATTGTTATTTTTACATGATGTTGTTGACATCATGTATGATCATTTTATATAGACAACAGTAAATCAAAAATATTGACCGCACAACTGAGATTATATCCAGAATCCAAAATCAAAACGCAAACAAAAAAGTCAGGTTTTATACAGTCTTTTATTGTTAGCAGAATCATTTCACTCCGCCATTTTCTCAATAGTCTCCTCCTTGTATTTGCCCTTCTCCTTGCCGTCCTGTCGGGACTTGGCCTTGCGCTCAAGGATCTTCTTGCGATCCTTGTCGAGCTTTAGTCTGGTGATCACCACCTAGAGAAAATAAGATTTTGATTTAATTCAACGCAGAAGGCACAACATACTCTAATGTACATGAAGCTCATTGATTCATAAAACAATAATCAAGTAATTTTCTGTTAAACAACAAGCTATTAATCATGCCTGAACCTTGACAATATCAAACAGACAGGATGCAAAAGTTTCAATAGAATAAAGACAAACTTTTCTATAGTACCAGGAAAAGCGGTTTCCAATTAATTGTTCGCTCAAAGATTATGAACATAAATAATGGCATTTTAAGCCTTGCATTTGCAAACAGCCTGACAAAATCACCAAACAAAAACTAACACAGTACATTTACATTTAGCAGACAATATTACTAGTAGAAATTTAGTAACGTTCGTTTCCAGAATTACACTGAACAAAATGTGTTACCAGGAGTAAGCAGCCTAATGTCACAAACTGAAAAACATGTAGTATTTGATCAAACCTACCCATTTATCAAGGTAGGAACAAAACTCAATTTAGCCAAAAATATGCATATTAACTTTTTCACAATAGTGTGATTAGTAAATTCGCAAATATTCGGGTGCCTTTTCCTACAAAATTGTATCAATTTAATCAATAAACTAGTTGGAAGATCAACGAGATCACTGCTCTATAAATAAGACAGATCCACCCTTATTCAAAACCTGAGAGATTCTTCTAAAAACATTACCAAAAGCTTTGGAATAAAGGAAAACATCACAGATGTCGTACCTTGCTGGGGTGGAGGCCAACATGGACTGTTGTGCCATTGGCCTTCTCACGCTGTACACGCTCGATGTAAATCACATACTTCTTCCTGTAGACCTGGACAACTTTGCCAATCTGCTGGCCTTTGTAGTGTCCCCGGACAACCTGGCAGAAAAAGAAAAAGCAAGAGGAATTACAAAATTAATCTGATGTAAGTGTTAAATTCAACTTTAAAGATCAAAATATGCAACAGCATTTTTATCATACAAAAATTTAGGTAAAGCAAAGGCTGTCAGGTTGTTCAACACGCATTAACATGCAAAATCAATAATGATACTAATCTACACAATGTCCGTTTTTCTCAGATTTTACACACATCTTTGTAAGCATGTACAAACGTCAATAAAATTAAGGGCACGCTTAATCATCACAGTTTAACACCAAGTCAGTTAACCTTCAGGAATATCAATCAACTCTGTAAGGAACCGTACGTAATTGTGAACCATTTTTACTTGTTTTGGTGCAAATAAAATTGACAACAGGTACACTGGAGAGGCAACAGCCTGGGTGGTCTGGAGAGTACCATCCACAGGGGGTCTCACAGACGTCCAGGTGCTATGAAGTTTAGGGATGCCATCTCATCACGAGTATGCCCAGACATTGCTGGGTGTTCAAACGGGCATGTGTAGCCCTGCACATTACTGACTAACATTATGAGCTACTGTGGTGAAATTCAAAGCCAGTATTATCAATTTTAATTGATTTTACTTTAATTACGGCCCTGGAAGCATTTATGATTTTGGCTTTCATTGACCATCGTCACATTATTTTGTTCTCACAACATTATGCATAGTATTAAAGTAAAGCGTTTTAATTTCGTTCTTTGATATCTAATATGTGACCCTTGACAACAAAACCAGTCTTAAGTAGCACATTTTTAGTAATCCCCAAAAATACATTGTAGGATAAAAATTTAAAAAACAGATTTTTCTTTTAGCCATATATCATTAGGATATTAGGTAAAGATTATGTTCCATGAAGATATACATTTCCTACAGTGAATGTATAAAAACTTTATTTTAGTGAATGGATGGCCCGCTACAGTGAATCAGATTAACAATTTCAAAGGTGATTTTCTCAATATTTTGCACCCTCAGATTCCAGTTTAGTAATCTGTTGTTGTTCTGCCACATCGTTTCCTATCCTAACAAACCATACATCAATAGAAAGCATATTTCCTCAGCTTTCAGATGATGTTATATCTCAATTTCAAAAAATTGACCCTTAAGACTGGTATGGTCGTCCAGGGTCACATATAGTTTTCTTTAAGTGTTCCCTTAATTTGTGCACTGGATATTTTGAAAATCAAGAACGTTTTCTCAATGATCTTAACTATGACCAAAGGTTCACACACATGCAAACACTTCAAGACAGGTAGACAACAAGTTAAATTAAACAGCAGAGTAGAAATCTGAATGACAGTCATAAGTGTGTACAACTTGAGAGTTGGGAATGTCCTCACCTGGACTTCGTCGTCCTTACGGATGGGCATTGATCTCACGTTGTACTTCTGTCGGAGCTCTTTGGACAGAGGAGAGGACATGATTTTCCTGCGGATGTGTGATGGGGCGTTGAAGTGCCTCTTGCGGTTCTTGCGACGGGAGGACGTCACTAGCTTGTTGAGCTTCATAATGGCTGTGAGGTAGATGAAAGCGAGCATGTTAGAGTTATGCCAATATTGTCACGACAAAAACGTGTGTACTTGTCAGATAGGAAACTCTTCAACGCAGCTCAAACAACCATTTAGATCTGTATATATGACCAGTAACGTGTTGTATTTAAGCAATACAATATCTGTCATACTAATGCTCTCAAAACGCCACACGTTTGTGTTGCGCTCCATGTTCAATGTTATTCCCGCACAGCAGTCTTCACAATAACCCTTTTAGTGCGACAAACACCACAAAAATTGAACCGACTAGTTTTAAAACTATTCCGTTTTATTTCTCGAAACCAATGTGCTTGGGTGAAAACAGAAGTAAAGATATTTACACGGGTCAGAGAAGCGCTCCTGAGGCAGCCACCGGCTAAACTTATGCTACTAAATCTGTCTATTTGTTGGCTTGTGAAGCCTAAATAACACACCTAAATTGATGATAGTGATATAGTATAACGATAATGGGTGTTTTAAACTTTGCAGACGTGAAAACCGAAAGGATGGAAACGGATAGATGTAAAACGCTTTAGCAATCTTGGCTTACCCTGCCGACTTGTCGTTATGGCCGCCGGAAAAGAGACTCGAGAACTACTTCCGCCAAAATTAGTTGAAGACCAAATCTCGCGAGATCTACACACAAGTGGGATTTCATAGTGGCCGCGTTGACCTACTGCTGCTCGAGCTGATCGTGAAACTAACAAAACGCGTTGTAAAATATATTAAAAGCATATTCTATGCAATAAACTTGATCCAATTGTTTTGCAGATATTTAAAAAAAATGTATTTTGATTTAAAAGTATTTAATAAGAGTTAATGCAGACTTTTATTTATTTCCAAAATTAAAGTATATTGTCAAAAAATCTGAGATTGTAAAGACTGCTAATATGTTGACTTATATTATACCTATTTTGGATATCCTCTCTCACAAATAAGTTTCACAGGTGCTTTGGCTAAAGAAAAATGCATGAGACTTCATTGAAGTGAAACAAAACAAGATAGAAGGCAACTCTGAGTTCAATTCACTTTATTGGTCTTACATAATTGTCTGTAAATAGAAAAACAGTTTTTATCCAGCACAATATTCAGCATCCATTTCTGGCCTTTATCCAACCGGCCTTTAAAATAGCTAAACATAGTTTGCCGCAACTGTTCTCTTTGAAAATCAAGGTCTATTAAACTGCCCTGACATGTCACAGCAGCAGGTGTTCATTTGCACAACTCAATGGCATCTATTGTGAAAATGAATATGGCATTGAATGAGCCACATCAGGAGGAAAAACATGGATTGACCAAATCTCTAGCAGCAGACACTGTTCTTACCACATTATTCTTTGATTCACAGATTGGTTCTAAGGCGCATAACGTCTAGTCGTTTGTTCTCTCTCTCTCTCTTTGAGACTGAAGAATAAAGGGTCTTTTCACTTAATACATCTGAATGGGCATGCATGAGAATAACAAAGGTACAAAGCTCCAAAAAGAAATATTTCTCAGCACTTGAGAGTTCGGCGAAATTTCCTGAAAATATGTCGAAAACATCTCATGCTCTTGTAAATTTGTGCCATTATACACTCGCTCCTAACTAATGCTTCTTCAGACATCAGCATTTGAACTTAAAACTATAGTTGTAAGACGATGAAGCTTATCTATCTATCTATCTATCTATCTATCTATCTATCTATCTAATCTATCCATCTAACTATCTATTGGACATGAAAGAGAGTTACAAATGAATAGACTTACATATATATTGTTCTGTATGGCCCCACCTTGAACTGTTCGGTTCAGGTGTGTCCCTGTAGGCTACTGTGTCAGTGTGAGGCGTGACACTGCAGCATGACTAATCTCATGCTCAAACGCTTTCAGCACAAATTTATGGCAAGAAGACCACTGTGACAACTTATTGCGTTCTCGCTAAAACATGAGAAACATGTGGAAGCACAAGGTGAGTTCTGAAGACAAATGCATGCTCCTTGGGTAGTCTATTGTATTTGAAGAAATAACAGTAACTTCATAAAGCTCATCTTTTACAGGTAGTGATGGTGCTGATGGTGGGGAACATGTTTGTGTCTGTGGAAACTGAACCAACCAGAAAAGACGCGAAGTCTCGCAGACGCAAACTAGAAGCGCAACCTCGACGGATAGCCTCGTCTGTCAAAATTTCCCCGGATCCACTGATGACAGGTGCAGAATCAGAGGTGGGGATACCCAGTGCTGTTGAAATGAACTTTGACAAGAGCATCGAGGACATGGTGTCCCAAGTCAGAAATAATCCAAACTGGTCCATAAGCACGTGCGTTGTGGATCGGAAACTATGGATGTCCAACAGTCGCAGCCTCTCACCATGGTCTTACAGGTGAGTGAACCATACACCTCCGCAGGTTAATCTATGTATTTGATCATTTTAATGCTTTTTATTTCACTCTTAGATTATGTAAGGAGACCCTGTGCCCGTTTAAATACTACTTTACCATTATCATTGATTAACTATTCCTATTAATGGATTTGTAAGGCATATTTATAAAGTCAACTATACAAGAAACGAATCTTATGCACGCTAGTATTGTGAGAGATTATACACATCGTAAGATTTGACATCTTCAGGCATGCAAAACCTGGTTAAATTGGTTAAAGTTAACATAAGGCGCGCTCTTGTGTTGTGCGCGCGCGGTAAAATGATTCTCCTACACGCTCATGACTTTCTGTGCAGAATAAATCACGACGAGAAGCGTAAACCCGTGGACATCCCCGAGGCCGTGTGCTCGTGCGTGGGGTGCATCAATCCTTTCACCATGCAAGAGGATCGCACCATGACCAGCGCTCTCATTTACACCAAAATCCCTGTGCGCAGAATGATGTGCCACAGGCCGACCAAGAAGAATTGCACGCAACGGTACAGGACGGTCGTGGAGAGCATCGCTGTGGGGTGCACGTGCATCGTTGGGTAGCTGAGTGGGACGCTGAATCTGTTTTTAATCTGCAATGGGTTTATACTTTGTATTAATGCTGCAAAAGAGTGGTGATGCTTATTGTGAATATATCTTAATTTGACGAACCCTGCTGACATTATAATGGATGTAGTGGTTATTATGGCAGTTGTATTGGTTTTGAAGGAAACTATAATGGTCTCTTGGTTTGAATTGGTGGGATGTTAACTTGCGAATGGGAACCAATATCAACACGTCATTTTAATGTTTTTTTTTTTTGTTAACAGCTCATAATGGTATATAGAAGAGAATTTCCATTGTTGTTGTATTTATATTCAACAGTGTAAATGCATTGGTATAGCAAGCTTTGTGAAAACAAATGTTTCATTTTTTCAGAAGCAATAATTTCCTTTATGCAGTGCTGTATATATTTCATGATTTAAATGATTACGAAATTGCTTTTTATCTTGATATTTTTATGGCCCACGAGCATGCGTAATTTGTTTTGTAATATCACAAGATTGAATAAAATATTTTTTCATTGATCAAACAACATTACCATCATCCTTTTAAACAAACATCACGTATTCGATTATTTACGGTATTGCCTGTTGGTCTCTTGGCGCCACCAGCTGGACAATAACAGCTGATAAACACGAAGGGGTGAAACTTTCTCTCGTTGACACTGCTCATACTGATGAGTGATGAAGAGGAAGTCGAACCCCAGTCTCTCAACCAGTAACCGAATTATACTGGTGACCACAGAGGCACGGTTAACTGCGCATCATGCCCGGTATGTCAACCTTTGCAAATTAGATAAACATTCGTCAGCTGAAAAGCATGTTACCATTCTAACCATTAAATCTTGTTTGGAAAGGACGAGGTATCCCAGATGAACGAAACTGGTGTTTTGTCCAGGTGAAGGGTCCAGCAGGGGTGAACTCAACAGAAGGTAGGAGCTGACAATATTCTCAGATGCACAAATGCCAAAATAACCTCGATTATTTTCAATATATTTATATTAAATCATAAGATGTCAGTAGGCTAAGATACGGTTTCTCTCACTTATATTGTCCTTATATATTATATTTAGCCTATAATTCTACCAGTGGCCACTTTTTGGTCGTTTTGAAACCCTTTTTGACAGCATTTTATAAGAAGGTAAAGCAGAAACGGGCAACTGATGATATATGATCATCTTGAGCATTATATATCATTATGAGCCATAAAAAGATCATTTCAACAGTGTCCATCCAGTAACGTTTCTGTGTAGGTGTTTGTTGGTGCATCAGTGTGGACTAATACACAATTTAGAGTGTTCAACTTTTAATTAAATTATTCATTCGTACAACACTGGTTAACTGTCAATACATTTTGATTGTTTAAGTTTTAATACCGCAACATAAAGGCTGAAAAATCTGCAGTCGACCTCCATTTCATGTCTTCCTCAATATATCCAGGTCTGTCAATCTATATTTAGAAGCTCTTGCAGCTCATAAATATTCATTGAGGTTTTAGTGCTTTCTTAAAAAAAGAAGCCAGCATGATATCCCAACAGTGAGTCAGACAGTGTGTGTCAGAAAGTGTAGGAGGAGAGAGAGAGATGCTGGGTGAGAATGAACTCTTTGATATTTTGATATGCTGATACCCTGGGGACCAGCACAGATGGCACCTGCACTGAGAGGCGGCGGTCACTCTTGCTGACATATCAGCATGTGACTTCCTTCACAAAATATCAAACTCGATGCTTCCAGTCTGAGTGGCATTTGTGAAAAAATGACACCTGTTTCTTAAGGTCGAACAGAAGAGTAAACATTCATTTGGGAATCATTTAGGGAGCCAAGAGTTGTAGTGAATTTTAATAAAAGGAAATTAAACTACACATTTGTGGTTTAAGTTTGACATGATACGCCCAAGAACAGCTGTAGTTTGAGGTGGGGTTTGCTGCTAAATCAACAACAAAGTTGTCTTGCTCAGAGTCAGCACATGGCATTACGACACTGTTTTCTGTAAACTTGCATGAAACAATATGTAGGCTCAAATTACTTTTTATTTTACTATTTTATTGTACCGATGCTTCAGCCTTACATCAAGCATTTCAATGTTTGTATAAATTACAAATTGTGCATAAGACAAACTCGAAACTATGCTTGTACACACAACAACCACAAGATGGCACTGTTCGGTAACTTTCAATTTAGCAGCAAAAAAGTTTGGTCACTTTGCTAAGCAAGAATGTGATTTTAATGTCACAGCCTACATCGCCCACATCTAAACAAATCTTTGTCGTCATCTTATAGATCTTTACGCCGTTTTTCCTTGAATAATCCTCAAACTATGAAAAACAATATTATAGGAAACTATTATAATGCAAAAATTAAAATGAAATTTAATTAAAATGCACACGTAATAACCCACAAAAACACTTCAAAATTAGGCCAAACGGGATCAAAATGTAATAGTGTAACTGCCCCCATCGCTGTACTTTCCCATTTTTCGCTGCCCCTCCCAACCGATGCTCGAGAAAACAGCTCAGCCCTCCGTCCTTCTGGGAGAAAAACATGATAAACTGTAAGGATACACAGCACGTCGTTTTGGCAGATGTATGAAAACTGTTTAGGATGCTGCCCTGACTCTAAAAACATCCAGGGACCACCCTTTTTCGGTCCCGATCTGCTGTGATCTCCAGCGCGGATGGTTGGAAAGGAGCCTCCCGGAGGAACACAGACGGAAGAAAGATGAAATGTTTTTCCCGGTACCTGCCTTACCTCTTCCGACCTCCGAGTACCCTCCTCTCCTCGAGCTGTCACACGGAAGGTAGGACTGACAGTCAAACAAACAGCTTGATAAGGATTGGTCTTGTGGGTTGGGGATCACAGTGTACTTAGGAGATGCTGCGTAATGACAACTTTGGAAGTGCTGGGGAATAGAGATGAGCTACACAGGTCACTTTGGGTTTTCTGAAGTCCTAGTCATATATGGTCAAGCACTAAGTGCAAGACAGTGGAATATATTTTTGTCCTTTTATATATACAGTAGTAGCCTATATATATTTTTACATCTAAATCTAAAATGTATGATATTTATATATTAAAGAGGAAAAAATACTATAAAAATGTGTTTAAAGTTGTTTTAATAATACAAATCATTGATGAACTGGGTGAATAAATACTTAGCATTTATTAAAATTGTTCTTCGGACATCATGCACTTAAGCTGGCATGAACTTCACAAGTTTGTGCAAAACCTGATGATGCATGCTTCCCCAGCATGACCTGAAAACGCTCGAAAGGGCGTCTTGAGTAAATTAGAGGAAACAAGAAAATACCTTTTGTACTAAAAATGTGACTTATTGTACAATGGGAAAAACAAGATCAATATCACAAATTTGATAAGTGTCAGGATAGTGTAGAACTTTTTTTAATGTGCAGAATTAAAATAGTGAAAATGTAATATGGTCTTCATGTTGGACTATTTTGTGAAAACACATGCAAATCATGGCCTATAAAATCTTGTTGCTGTTTTTTTATAGTTCATTTAAAGTAAATAGCTCAGTAGCTCAGTGGTAAGAGCATTGCATCAACAATGCAAGGTTGTTGGTTTGATCCCAGGGGATTGAAAATACCCATGTATAAATGTACAGGATAAGGCAATGTAAGTCGCTTTGGATAAAAGAATCTGCCAAATCCGTAAATGTAAATAATCTTAGTAGTTAAAGGATGTTCTGGATAATGGTATAATGACCATTGTTGAATCTCTTTAAAAGCAACATATGAATTGATGCTATCCTAATCTCCCCTTATGCTTTAATGGCTGTACAGAACTCCTGTAGATTTAATATTGTGTGGTTTTGTAACTCTTTGTCAAACAGAGAAATAAAACAGCCTCCATTAATTTGTCTAGCCGAAGCTGTGTTTGGTCCAAGAAACATTCTTATGAGCAATTGTAAGTGTGTGAGTTTTATGTACTGGTCAGAGTGCCCTACATCTTCTTTATAACGCTGTCGAAAAGCACAGCTTGTCGACCATAAAAGTGTGCTTTGTTTAAGCTTGTTCTCTTCTGTTTACAATTCTTCTTGAAAATGGGACCCTCTATGCTTTTAAAAAACATTATTCATACCTAATGCTGGATTATTTTCATCAATAAACATGTATTTATTGATTGGTTCTGTGAGAGAATGACAAGAGACAGAGTGAATTAACACGGGCACATCCTGAAATGGTAAATTATTGAGTATTTGTGGAGATCACAATCACATATAGCAACAGAAAACAAGAATGTAAAGGTATGAAATCAAAATGGTTCTCAGCTTTAAAGTTGTACTTTAGAAGATGTACATTTACATTAATGCATTTGGCAGATATAACTTAAATTGCATGCTTTTATACATTTGTATCTGAGTATGTGCAATGCCTGGGATCGGATCCATGACCTTGGCGTTGCTAGTGCCACTGAGCTACAGGAAAGCAATATTTATAAATGTGATACTGTATTGGCCTTATCCAAAGAACAATTTGGTTTAATCTACATTTTCGGGTCTCCCACCCTGATATAAAGACTGAAAGTTGTCTGTGTCGCCAGAGATGTGGCATATTGGGTATAGCATGTGCTTATGACACATAAGAAGCTATAGTGCATCTGTCCTGCATCATGTCCCATTCTGCCTCTGTCCCAGCTATCCTGTTTCTTCTGTATTTTTATACACAATAGTAGGTAAAAAAACATGACAAAAAGATCTAGGAACCTGCTGTGTCCAAGGTCACAAAAATGCTGGCATATTCATTGTACTAGATGATTCAAAAAACTAAAATATCTAAATTAAAATTGTTTGGATGTGTAACATACTCATATTCTGGTATCACTGCAATAAGATCGTATTTGTACACATTAGTTTATGCATAAACTAACTTGGTTTAATGTAGCACATACTGAGAAATGAATGTTTAATATAATGCAATGTAATTCGCTTTGGATAAAAGCTTCTGCCAAATGCATAAAATGTAAATGTTAGCATGAGGTAACAATGGATGAGCATTTATTAATTGTTGTTGTGGCAAAACTATTGTTTGTGTTAGTTCACGGTGCATTGACCCGTAATAACAGATAAAACTTTTAATAAAAAAATTTGAAATTAATATAATCTAAGATTAACAAATGCTGTGTAATGTATAATGCATTTAAGCGTTAGCGAATGTTAACAAATACAACCCACATTCTGATCCAGTGCAAAAAGTTGAATAACAAGTCGATCGTGTAAGATTGAGTAAGCTGGCTATCAGATATCTTTGTTTAGAGTGGTGATCATGAACAAATTTATAGGAAAGCTTTAATGTTACACCAGCACATTAATTATTCATTGCTGGCTCACTTTGTTGGCTGTCTGGCCCAAGCGTCTGATGTAGAAGGCCTTTTCCTCCTGGTCATTTAAAACAGTCGTAATAACAAAGACAGTCGTTATTGTCCCGTCATGAGCAGTGAACTGACACAGTTTGAAGATGCTGACCGGCATCAAAGCTCCGCTGTTGCCATCAGCAACCGTGCGGGAAACCGAGCACACGGGTCTGAGTTTGTGCAGTAGAGGTCAATGATGATCATTTTGAGCATCAAGGTGATGCAGAGATGTTATGGGTCTCGAAACAGGCTTTTGAATCTCATCAGGTTAATGAAGTGGCATTAGGCTCTTTGAACACACAGTGAATGGCCAGAATGAAAGATGAATTATGCTGACAGGTACAGTACACCCAGCTTGTGTTTTTAGCATTCAATATCCCATCCTTGCTTTTTGTGGTTTAGAGTTTGTTTTTGTTTGTTAAAAGTGTCAGTGGACTTGACGAGACAATTGGATGGTTTGTCACTGCAGTATGTCATGTTTTATAGTGTGTGTGTCAGGAGAAAACACACGCACGCATGCACACACATGTATGTTTTATTATCTCCGTGGGGACAGTCCATAGGCGTAATGAGTTATATACTGTACAAACTGTAGATTTTATCCCCTAACCCAACCCCTAAACCCTAAAGATCGTAGAAAACTTTTAGCATTTTTAGATTTTCAAAAATGATCGTTCTGTACAATTTATAAGCTTTTGTGCATGTGGGGACCTCAATTTTGGTCCCCACAGTGACACGAGTCCCTATAAATTGGTGTGCATTCAGATTTAGGTCCCCACTAACATATAAAAACCAAGTCGACATACAATCACACTTATTTGTATCTTAGTGGGACTTCCAGTTTATTTCTTTTCTTTTTGTACTGAGCTTTTAATCCTTTCTATCCCCTCAAGCTATTGCTCAAAATTGTGTTGGCTTATTACTCTTCATTTTCTTTTATACATTATTTATTATGTTTATTAAATAGTTTTCCTTGGAGGGATATTAAGTCCCAACAAAACCACGCTCACTGAGTTTAAAAACACTGTCTGTGAGCCAATGTTGTTGGAATGAGACAATGTGTGTGCTGGTAATCATCACTGTGTGGGGATCTAATGTCCCCACAAGATAGTAATTCTACTAGATTATGACCTTGTGAGGACATTTTTTGGTCCCCTTGCAGGCAAACATTTTATAAATCCCACAGAAAGATATTTATTGAAAATTAAAAACGAGGAAAGGTTTGTGTGATTATAAGGTTTAGGTGTTGGGTTTGGGGATAGAATGTATCATAAGCCTGATATAAAATCAATGGAAGTCTATGGAATGTCCCCATAAAACATTTGAAACCAGTGTGTTTGTGGTGAGAGCTGTAAAGTAGATATAAGAGTTGTGAGAGGTTAACTGGAGGGATGAGAGACACCAGACAGACAGACATATTAGACTCTAGACACATTACACAGTGAACAGAAAGATGAGCTTGATCTCTTAAAGTGCCTGTAAGAGGCAGTGTGTGTATGCCCAGAAGAAAACGTTATTACTCGGAAGTTGCTCTTCTATAATTGAGGAGACTTAATGGAGTTCTTAGTTATTTTGCATTTATCTATCAACTCTGAGATGTTTCGGTGTTTGAATTTTTATGATCATGTCATTTGCTCAGTCGGTCATCTTTTTGTTGTTGTTCGTTCTTTAGATTGTACTTAAATATTTACTTGAGTAAATAAAGAAGTATGTTCAACGGCATATTAGCTTTGCTGTGGAGTCAAAGTTAGTATTCAGAATTCATAAATTTGACACAAAAACAAATGTTGATACTGTATCCCTGCAGTAAGAGTATAGAGTTATGAAATGAATATGAATAGCTCATCAGCACATAAATAAATTGTTGTGAAATGTTTGGGGTCGTATTTGAATGTGACTTTGATGGCACACTTTGGTATATTTGGTAAATCTGAGCACAGGTTGAGACATTGTTGCAATCTCGGTTTAGGCTACGTAAATCTTAAAATGACACATACAAGATTACCAGCGTCTTCTCTCAAGAGACCCATCTGTAAAGCACAGCGAATTTAGCAAAAAGTCAATTTGCTCCTAATATAATCCCATTGCTGCTAGAAGAAATCATTATGATTATGACTATAAGATTATAACAGGATCTTATTTGAGACTTTACCTTCCTATGGGTGAATGTCATTGTAGTGGAGTAGGCGGGGCAAGACCGTGGTTCGAGACCAGTGAGTAATTGTTAATGAGCGGCAGCTGTGCGTCTCGTATCACGTAGGAGATCGGGAGCATATAAGAGAACGAGCGACCGGACCGTCGATGAGATTGGACCGGGCCCGGACATGTTTTATGTTTGTATTTATGTTCTTGCGGCCGGCGGTCGACCGTGAGGTGGCTGCATGCATTTTACTTCCGTGTTTTTGTTTGTTTATTTTATTAAAATTGTATTTAAATGTCTGCCGGTTCCCGCCTCCTTTCTTCCCTACTTTGAATCTTTCTACAGTCATTGACTATATATATGAGAGATGTACTTACCGGACACCCCAGGGAGATTCTGACTGACCCATGGCCTCATGGGAAATGTGATAAATTTGAGCTATGAGTCCCATGAGAACAGACTGATCTTTTCCACAGATGAGGTTCTGTCTGTCTCCTTCATTCTCTTTAGCTTTTGTTCATGCCTTTTCCATCTCTTTTTGTCTCTTGTTGCCTCCTGTCTGTATACAGTGGCCCCAAAGTAATTTGACACTTCAAAACATCTTGAAAATCTAACATAACTCCATCAGATTATCACAAAAAGATTGTTTGGATTTAAATTGTAATACTGTTTAAAATCAGAGCACATATATCGCAAAAAAATCAGATAAGAACGAAACATTAAAGTGCCTTTGATACCAGCTGACTAAAATCCAATGAAAGGTGAAGGTAAAATTCAGAGAAAAGTTCTAATATAATAATTTATTTTATAACGCCACTTTATCCGATATGCAATAACATTCATTTTTATTTTTAAGTGCGCTTAAGTTGTCCAAATATGTTCTGAGAAAACTGTTCACAATTTTTGGCATAGAGGTTAAAAGCACCAGGTGTTTCTGCATACACGCATACATTCACACTTTGTCTTAATCCTGCATCAGTTTCTCATCTAAAGCAATAGATGCATTAGTCTTTCCGTCCACTCATTCAGTGAGAGACGAGAAACCACAGCGGCACAAATCCTCCTTTGTGTTCCCAGACTCAGAGCAGGTCAGCTGATTCAAATCTGTGCAGAGAGTCCAGACAGAGAGAGAAAGAGAGAGAGGAGCTCAATGCAAATCATATATACAGTATTTATGTTCATCCCTCAGACACAGTTTTGGGCACTGTAGCTGTGCGGCATTCAGTGATAAGACCTTCTATTGTGTTCGTTCTATTCTGCACATTCAGGAAACCCAGCAAAGGGGAAGTGCAGCTTTAAAAGGAAACCTGCTGGATCAATTACCTTTTTTCTCCTCTGGCACATGACTAAGCAGACACAGAAACATGGGCCAAATGAATCAGCAGTCTTTCTATACACTTCCTCCTCACATGCTCTTTTTCCCTCTGTGTGTTGGATTCACACATGCCTGCAGTCCTTTTCGAGCACACATTTCTCCTGCTCTTTATATTTAGTTTCAAGGGAAAGAGGGAGCCAGCGGTACAGACGCTTTGGTTTAATTATTGATGTAAGATGAGAGTGCATGTGTAAATTGTGTCTTGGCAAAAGGCTGTGTGTGCATCTGTGCATGTAGGCCATCTATAAGTGTGTTATGAAAATAAACACACTCCCGCCTCCATAAAAGTATTTATGCTCAGAATGACCTCACAGAAATACCGTTTGCTGAAAGTTCAATGCAAGTTCTCGGCAGGGGAATAGACCCATCGCCTCTGATGATTCATGAACACCGGGAGTTTGTGGAAAGTAGTTTTACTAAACTCCCAACGTTGTATGGACTTATATTTTAGAGAAATCTCTCACACGTTCCTTGGCTCATGTAAAGGTATTTTCTGTACTTTTTTTCTATAATGTTAGTCAAGGTTTCGTGCACCAGAGACAATTGCAATTTCGAATGTCATGTAATTTTCATGTTCATGTTGCTACACTGCCTTTGAATTTAAATTCTGTCATCAGATCAGCCTCTCGCCATTTCAAACCTGTATGACTTTCTTTCTTCTGCAGAACCCAGAAGAAGATATTTTGAAGAATGCTGTTAACCGATACCCATTCACTTACATTTACATTTACATTTAGGCATTTGGCAGACGCATTTATCCAAAGCGACTTTTTACATAGTATATTTAAAATACTATCCTATACATTTTACATAGGTATTTGCAATCCCCTGCGTTCGTACCCACAACCTTGTGTTATTAACACAATGCTCTTACCACTGAGCTACAGGAAACCACTTACATTGGTTTTGTGTCCGTATAGTACATTTACATTTAATCATTTAGCAGACGCTTTTATCCAAAGCCATTTACAAAGTTAGGGAAAACCATTGAAGCAATTTGTGCAGCAAAAGAACAACAATGCAAAAGTGCAGTAAAACTGGTCTCAGCAACATCAGTGTAAGGTTGCCGGCACTGTTCGATTCCCAATTTTCTTCGACATATTTTCTTTTGTGTTCTGCACCTCTTATAGAGGTTTGAAATGACAAGAGGGTGAATAAATTATGACATCACTTTAAGAAATCCATATCCTATTAATGTCTGTTATGACTGGCTGACCTATTAATGGTCAATTTCAGTGTGAAGGGTATTTCTTTAACCCCCCATGAAATCAAAATGGGCTGGAACGACTGAAATATACGGTAGAATAACATAATTTTCCTTTAAAATTACAGGATATATGGATATATAATATTTGTTTTCCCTCATTTTTCTTTTTCTTCAATTTTACGTTGTTTGACCATATTAAAAAAAAATGGGTGCCAGAAATAAATTGTAAAATAACACTTTTTGTAAAAGTACATGTTTTTCCTGTTTTATTTTAATTTGCAGTCTTTTTCTGTAATTTAAGGGTATTTCAAAAATACATGAAAAATTCTGTAAAATTACAGGTTTTTAAACTTTATGTTAGCCTTCAGTATATCTACAAAATAACAACAACGCATTGATCAAAGCTGTGCATTTCAAGGTATTACAGTGGGTCAGGCTCGTTCAAAACAGATGTTACAGTATGAATAAATATGTTGCATGTTTGAAATGTCGTACATTTTTTAGTGTTCGAGTTTTTCAGACATCTGCTCTTTCATGTCTAATTAATTGGTCTAATTGAGGGATAAAATGTGAAAACCCATCGACCTCCATCAGCTCTTTTTATCTAACAAATTTTATGCTAATGACCTTTGGACTGAAGAGCCCTGAATAGACCACTTGGATGTTGATGAGAGCCTCTTTGCTTCTCTCTCTCTCTTCGAGGTTTGTGAGTCATAGCTGGGCTGTGAGTCTAACACACAGGAGCACACTCCAGGGACAGGAACGCATGCAGTAACAAATGATTGACAGGCGCATGCAGAAAGTCAGAAAAAGAGGTTCGGTTGCAGTTTTTGCTTCTTGAGAAAAAATAGCTCCTGAAAAGCTTTTATAAATAGCGCTACTGTAGTTCAAGTGGTGGAGGATGGGGCTTTTAATGATCGGATCATTCGAGTCCTGAGGAACACATTCAACTGATAAAAATATATTTAATGCAAGAATTTGACTAACTTTGTAAATTGGGATATAAAATAAATGCTACAAAAGTATATGTATTCTGTTTAAAAGGATGATATCATGACTTTGAGAACTAAAAGACTGTGAAAAATTAAGATCTCGATATTATCTGAATATTTGAACAATGAGATTAAATGGAGAGCAAATGTAAACCTTTTTGTCTCAGATATTTCTCCTGAGGAAAACATCCAGAAATACATTCACAAATTTCTCCATTGGAGTTTCAGAATGTCATCAATGTAACAAACTGAGCTCAGATTTGTCAATTCTGCAATTTTTTTTACTGAAAATCTTAATGTGACCTCGGAAATTTTCCATCAAATCTTCCCAAATCCAAATAACTTTACTTCTCCAGCCTACATTCATTTTACACCTTCATAATATTCATGTATTTTAACAGTTGTCTCATTTGTTTCTAGTTTTCTTTTTGTTGGAAACGCTACAAAATTATTGATTAAGACCCACAAAGAAGTATTTCCCTCCAGTGAATGAATGACTAAATGAAGGTTGTTTGTTTGGATTTACAGTACACACACGTGACCACCAGACTGGTGATTTCAAAGCTTTCAAGTTTCTCGGCTCACATCATTTCAACTGTGTTACTAATAACTTTCAGAATGCATCGTCACGTTTATGAGGTCCCGTTCGTCCTTTCAAAGATTATTCACGGAAAAAGTCAATGTTTGTGTTTGGGGGGAATCTGGATTTGAGGAGACATTCATGGTCCCAGAGCAGAGGTGACAATCCCGATTCTCTATCGCTGTGATTTTCTTCAAAGCAAATTGGATTAGGAATTTGAGGATTGGCTCGAGTCATCAATGGGATTAGAAAGAAATGCACATCTGGGTCACGCACATTCAGTTCACAAAGAATAAAATATTAACACATTTGCAGATCCATCGGAGCAGAATTAGTGACTTTATTTGTATAAGCGACAACTGCTGTTTACATGAAGGTGATTGTCAAGTTACATTTTTTGCAGGAATATGTTCAATAACAGAAGTAAAAAATATGATGAGGATTACGTTTTTATTATGTTTTAAAAGCAAAGAGGTTTAGAAAGGGAAAGTAATAAATCTATGCCCAAAGCTCTTCTTTCTCTACGCTTCTGTGATTTCCTTTGGCACATTTTATAAAAATATTACATTTTTGACTAAAAACTTAAAAAGAAATACTTTATCAGTCTGCAGTGACAGTCTGTGATGATGATGCCAGAAGGAAATGTGTGTTTAAACTCAAAAGCAACTTAAACAGCATCCGCGAGCCATTTTATTTGCCGAGTTGTTAAGATTTTAGCTAACAGAGGCCAAAAAAAATGTCTAAATAGCGTTTAACATTAACCAATGTCAGTTGAACAGCCGCTTTATAGGACAAGCAAGTTTTCAACCTCTGATAAAAGTCAATAATGTTATTCTTTGGAATAACACACAGCAATAAATCCCACAGAAAAGATTAGAAACACGCATTAAGATTGTAAATCAAGTCTATTTGGATTTCAAGTTGACTTTAAGAGGTGAGACTATTTCTGTCCACACACACACACAGTCACAGCTAATGGGCACTTTACCCTCTTGTAATCTCAACCGTATGACATATCCGCTGTATACTGTGCTTTTCCTCAGATTAATACACAAGATCTTTAAAACAGTACTGAAGTTAAAGAGCACTTCTTCTGTCATGATCTCTGTTGAAGGTATCTCATTTTCAGGTAATTACCTTTCGGATTCGGTTTCAGTTCAGAGAGGTAATTGGACTGAAGTATCTGAGCTCGAGGACAAAAAAGCCTTTTAGAGTTCAGTTCTATTTCAAAGAGCCAACGTCGGCCTCAAAGCCAAAGATTGTTTCAAAATCTGTGCAGGAAGTCTGTATGGCTAATGTATGGAAATTGTAAACAAATTATTCAACAGGAAAAAAAATTATAAAATAGAGCTTTTAACTTTTATTCATTACAGTCAAAACCACTATTAAGAAAATGCCAAATGGGCGTTTAAAGACAATCTAGAAATCCAGAATCAATACATGCAGCTTTTTAAAGGACAAAAGAATAACTGTTGCCGTAAAGGAGTCATATAATAAAAAACATTTTTCTTCTTACAAAACCTGAAAATAGACAATAAATGTTAGAACTGAATACTCCCTCGCTAATCCAAAAAGGTACCTATTGAAATGATAACTTGATATGAGACACATTAACTCGTGGCTGCCCACATATGACATTTATTATTCAAAAGCCTTAAATAAAAGAGCCATTTCTCACTTCACAAGTGAAACGGAAGCTTACATAAAAGTCCTAAAGGCACGAAAACTAGATTATAATTGCTTCATAAATCATAAATTACGAGCCATCAGTGTAGTCTCATTGATAGACTTTTATCAATAAAACAGGATGTCTCATTGTATCTCTGAAGTTCGCAGGGCATCTCCAGCACAGACAGAGGTTTTGATGTCGTAACTTGGCCTTGTTGAAGTTTCACGTGGAACAGTTGGAGCCTCGGGGCTGCAAACAGTCCCAAAGCAGAGCATTGATCCAGCCCCGTTTCCTCTGGAAAGCTCCGGGCAGAGATGGGTGAAATGGGGGCACTGTCATTGGATTTAAAATGGATTTTATAATGGATGAAATACAGCCCAGCATGCTTATGCTTGTCTGTGAATACGTGCACATGTATATGTGGAAACGTGTGTGTTCCACGGGAGAAAGAAAGAGTGTGAGAGAGAGAAGGATGATTTGTGTGGGCTCGGGGGTTGTTGGACAGTGAGGCAATGAGCGTGTCGGTTTGTTTTTGCAAGAAAAACATTTGCACAAGCAGGAAGGAAGGAAATGACTGTTTATGGGCGTGTGAGGGGTCTTATGAACCTCTCTCTCTCCCAATGGAAAATCACAGACGAGATCTCTTTGATATCATTTTTTCTTCTAGACAACAATGCCGAAGAAATTGAGACTTTTACTCTGAGATACCAAAGGCTGCAGTTTCAGTTTCAGACAACCCTCAAAAAATCTGAGGAATGGAGGAATTTTAAGAGTTTAGAGTTATGATAATGCTTCAATGTCCTGAGCTATGGATTCAAAACTCAAAATCTTCAAGGCATCTCTTCCTTTGTGTGTTTACATTTAGTCATTTACCAGATGCTTTTACCCAAAGTGACATACAAATAAGGTAAACATTGTGGAGATGCTTTAATAAACAAAATTTTCTAATTAAAATCTAACAGCAAACAAATCTACAAGGGTTATGGTTGCATCTACATTTAAAGTTAGGACATAGAAAATTTCACTCGATGCATAAAACTATAGACATCAGTGGAAAGTCCCCACCAAGATATAAAAACAAGAGTGTCTGTTTGGTTGTTGGCACAGAGAATGCTCAGTGCTCAAATGTAGGCCGGTAGATTGACCTTGACTTAGACTAACAGCAGGTCATGGAGTAAATATAGAAACACACTTTAAACTCTTTATGTCTGCACTTTCAATGAAGTGAGTCCTGATCTATTCTGTCTGTTCCAGCGCTCCCTGCTGGTCAATTTAGAGCACTGCTTACATTTCTATTTCCAGTGACACCGAATGTAGCTGCTCTACAAAAATCTACCATTTTAACTACTATATGTATTTTTAAATATATGCCTTGACATTTTTTTGGACACGTATGGTTATCCCATGGTATTTGTAAAGGATTAAAACTTAAAGGAATATTTAGAATTTTTCGGGTGAAGTATCCCTTAAACATAGTGAATACAATTGCTCGTAAATACACTTCATTTTAATACTATGGTATACTATGTTATATAGTAATTGACATGGTATTACAATCTGCTGGAATCATTGTAGCACTACATTACGTTGTTGTAATTATCAAGGCAGCAGATGGCGCTGTGGCATTATGTAGCTCATCTAAGTCTGGTTGAAATCATTTTATACTTTTAATCTTTTCCTATTTTAAATATGAATTCCCTATTTATTCTATTTTAACAGTTCTTTTATCTCTCCCTAAAACTGAAAGTGAACAAAGTATTTATTCATTTACAATATTGTCAAAGTCTACTTACATTAAATGACATAGATTAAAAAGTATATTTTTACATTTTTGATCCAGTCTGTGAAATATGCTGTTTTCTACATAAAATCATCCTACATAATGTAAATAACTTTCTGTGGAAATATAACCTTCATATCTGTAAATATGAGTAAAAACACGTCAAAGAATGAAATCATAGTAAAATAAATGACTGATATTAAATTTGAATGCACTGTATTATTTGAGCCTGGTTTTACACAATAGTCACAATACTGTATTGTTCTGGGTTGCTGCCAGGGTGTAGCTATATTTCTAAGATGTTCTAAGATGTTCTGAGCGGTTAAAGTTTATTGAAATGTAGTTGCTAGGGTGTTCTTTAATATAATAATTAAAATTAAAGGTGCTTAAAGGTGCATAAAATAAAGTTTTTTGTCTGATATGGTTCCATAAAGAACCTTTAACATCCAAAGAATCTTTCTGTTTCACAAATGGTTCTTTACGGT
Organism: Triplophysa dalaica; assembly: GCF_015846415.1. Taxonomy (NCBI): domain Eukaryota; kingdom Metazoa; phylum Chordata; class Actinopteri; order Cypriniformes; family Nemacheilidae; genus Triplophysa; species Triplophysa dalaica. Next base: position 3,934,202 of record NC_079557.1, read on the forward strand.
GAAAAAAGGTTGTTCAGATTATAAAAAGATAAGAAAGAGATGGTTCTTTAAAGAACCTTTGACTGGTTCTTTGTGGAACCAAAACTGGTTCTTCTATGGCATCGCTGTCAAGAAGCTTTTAAGCACCTTTATTTTTCAGTGTAAACTCATATTTAAAAGAAATTGAAACAAATGTTTTCTCTCAGACGCACCTCAGACAGGTCTGTCACTGTACAAGTGTCTATCAGTGCCACATGGCTATGACCATATGTCAGCAGCCCATCCTCTCAGCCAGACTTTCTTTCCACTGGAGCACTTCTATCCGCTTCAGGCTCTGCTGTCACAGGAACCTTAATGTCAAAACCATAATGAATTACCCATCAAAACCATACAGCCATATAACACAGAGCAGACGATTGGGTCATTTTATTGATGCAACCGTTACATTAATCAATAATTCAATAATACTTGCCTTGATGAAAGGACACATATTGTTATTATAATTATAATTTAAACAGTCATTACATCATGAAAGAGCAAATATACTGTATGTGTATGCAATATAATATTGATTTAAAAATCCACGTGACTAGCCTTGATCTTGCCTTGGAATAGTTTACCTCTAAATTATTTATCACTATTTATGTTATCCAAACCTGTATGACTTTCTTTCTTCTGCAGAACACAAAAGAAGATATTTTGAGGAACGTTGGTGACCCAACAAAACTGACCCCCGTTGACTTCCATTGTATGGACGCAAAACCTCCGAGACATTTCTCAGAATATCTTCTTTTGTGTTTCACAGGTTGAACCACATGAGGCTCGATAAATGATGGGAGAATTCATATTTTTGGGTGAACTATTGCCTTTCTGCTACTTTTCCAAAGCTCTGACGTCATCATAGATATCTTTTATACCACAACCGTACTGAGCTTTTCTCCTTAGCTGTCAGTGCTCTCCATCTTTAATGGTTCTGTCATCACAATATCAAACATTCGCCCCGGATCCGTTCCAGAGTGCAGAAAAAACGAGTAAGCCGTGGGTCTCTAACCGCCCCTGGGCACGGGAGCGTGATGGGGGAAGGGGGTGTGAAAGCGAGAGACTACGAGATTCAAAGAAACGCTGCGAAAGAGAAAACAGAGTGATCGGAGAAGACAGGCAGAGGAAAAACAGAGCTGGTGGCCCGTGTTGGGTTCTCCGTGGACAGCTTGGCATCCCCGCGGGGTAAGACAGTGATCGACTCTGGCAGCTGCTCGGCCAAATGGGATTGTCCTGTGGATTAAGGGTCTGTGTTGGGGCAGAGGAGAGGGGAGGGGCCAGGAAGAGAGGGGAGGGGCTCCGAGGTCGGGTTAGGCTGTGTAAAAAAACAACTTTTACTCTAATGGGGCTTGTTGGGGCTGAGCATTATTGTAGAGCCAGACTCAAGAGATCTACATCCCAGACTCTCTCCCTCTCTGCTAAAATATTCATCATTGGAGTAGAGTTATTCCAGTCATGCCAGACACAAAACCCTAGAGAGCGACTGGAAACATGAAGAGCTGCTTTTTATATCGTAATTGGTCGAACGAAAAATGCTTCTCGTTGGTGTAGAATAGAGGCGCTGGGTGATTGTGCAGCTATTGTGGATAATTACTACGAGCCACAACTGAATGATTATATATAATTACTATAATGGTACAAATGAGCCATTATGCAGGCATTCAAAATAAATATCTGACCTACTCAAAGCTTGAAATTTTTGCTTTTGTATTTATTTTCCAGCGACCTGTTTTAATGGTCACAACGGACCAATTAAAAGTGTAGATGACAGTCGGGTAGACAGGTGACGGGTGAATCTGACTCCTGCAATGAGAAGCAAGGATGCTTGTTTCTGCCTGTAGCTGTGTTACAATATTCTCTTTTTAAAACCAGCTTCTGAAAGTACATTTGCTAGTACACATCGTCTCACGTGATCCTTGGTGATCCTTTTTTCAATATAATTATAAACCACTTCGTGAACACTTCTCCAGGTAGACTCTTTTCAATATTCATTCTTGCCTGAGCAATTAACCTTCGTGTTAGGAATAACACGAGCCGTGCTTGAACCGAATTAAAACCGCTATGGTTCAAATAATGACGTTTAGGATTTTTAATGATCCAATTATAATGACAGCTGTTAGCTGCATAGCTATGTTTTGTTCTATAAGCAGTTTCCTAGCAACCGTTAGGATGGTAAAGGATTGAACAGCTACGCTTTTTCCCGCACCATCAAAACTGGGAAAGCTTTGAAAGGCAGACTGAATGTATTTGATGGATTCTTACTGTAATTCACAGTAATGCACTGCCTTGGAAATGAGGTGAAGTGTGTGTGTTACTGGGACATGGAGACACAATATTTGCACATGTCTTTTGAGATCAGCACACACTCACACACACACTTGTTTGTATTTGCTCTTTCTCATTTCTCACCAGCCTGGTCTCCTTTCTCTTTTGTAAAAGGGATAGCTCACATCAAAAATGAAGATTCTTTCATTGTTTGCTCACCCTCATGTCATTCCAAACACGTATATGACTTTCTTTCTTCTGCAGAATGCAAAGATATTTTAAAGAACGTTGGTAACCGAACAACATTGACTCCCATTTACCCTTTACTCTATGATCACAGAACCACAGACAGATTCCTAAAAAAATACACAGAAGAAAGAAAATAATTGATTGCAGAATTGTAATTTTTTAGTGAACTATCCCTTTAATTAATTCATTTATTTTTTCATTCGTTCTCTCGCTGTTTATACAGTATATTACCAATATTACTATTACCCATTTCAACAAATCGCTGAAAGATTATATATAAATAAACTCCAGATAAAACCATTAGCATATTAACATGTTTTTGCTTTTGTTTTTATCAGCATTATCCATACTTTTTACCATAAGTGCTTACAAAAAGTGACAGTTTAGGAATTAATAGTATGAGCCAAAAAATGACAAATTATACTAAACACTTTTTATTGAAAATTGGCAGCTAATTTTCTTAGAGATGGGTACTTTTAGCCAGTTAGCAACCCCCTAACAATACCTTAGCAACCCCATAGCAATGTGCTAAAAGTCATTCAACGCACCCTAGAAATCTTACGAGAAAGCATTATGGGAAAGCACGAAAACATATTCTTCATCAAACATGAATCTCGTCTTTTTCCTTCTATGAATTATAATGTATTTATGTATAATAGTATTGATGAATTCACTGTAATGATCTAGACAGCATGCATGCACGTCTTTGCATCAGTGTGTTTGACGCAGTGATGGAGTGAGATCTTCAATCTTTTAATTGGAATGACTTCACATTTAAACTGGCTCGACTAAGGATCTAGCCTCTGGGCTGGGTTTGAAGCGCTCAGCCAAAACTATGCATCCATCTGCCTGTCTCTCCAACCCCCCTTCTCTCGCTTGCTCGCTCGCTCACTCTCTCACCCTCCCTCCTCCACTTTCCATCCAGATATAATCAGATAATATAACTGTTTCAAATGAAGGAAATATTGACACTCTGTGATAAAAAAATTGGTTCATACTCCACATATGGTATACTCATGAATTGCTCTACTGAAAGTAGCACACTTTGGATACGAAGGTATCTTAAAAGGATTTTTCCTCACGGTAATTATTGGTAAGTCACTATCAGTAACCCATCAACACACAGACCTATTAAATAAATCATTACGATAAAACATCAGACCAAGTGTTTTTTATCTATTAACAGAAAAGTCATTTGATTTGGTGCGGACTATTGATTCGGTACAAATAATCATAGCACACAAAGAAATTATTTCTCCAGGACACATCATTGAGGATTAGGGCTCAATAGTGATGTATTGATTAACCATTGTGAAATTACCACGGCTTTGCTCTGTTAAGGCTTTAGTGACCGGTCTGAAGTGCTATAGGCAGTCAGTGACTGGCGTCCTCAGGCCAACACAATTACTGCACAACACAATGAGTAATTGACCATGAAGATATCACAGCATTGTGATTATCTTCATGTTTTGTGTTCTAGCCTTGATGCACACCACTGAATGGGCTAAACTGCAAGAGAAACGCCCTGTTTTAAATAGGTACTCATACATGTAATGCTACAGGTTTTTCAAGGGTCAGTGGTTTTGGTAATACATGAGCTTACCATATTTGATGATTTGATTTGTTGTGGTACGTAGGGACAAATTGTTTTCTTGCTTACATGATAGGAGAGATAAATATGAACAGTCTCAGATGGCCATACAGAGACTTGAACAGACAAAAAATGACAAATGACAAAAATATATTTAAAGATTTGTTACAGTTGAAGACAACAGGAGGAATCCGCTTAAACATTTACACTGCTTTCTGTCTTTACATTTATTAATTTAGCAGACACTTTTATTGTTTTTACTGATTTGACATCTTCATAAAATATAGTTGACCTTAATGTTTTGTATATTCTAACTATAATAAAACTCTGGCGCTTTATGTGACCGTGGATCACAAAACCAGTCTAAAGTAGCACAGATTTCATTTAGTAAAAGACAAAAATATATCGGATGGGTTAAAATGATCGATTTTACTTTTATGCCAAAAATCATTATGATATTAAGTAAAGATCATGTTCCATGAAGATATATTTTTAATCTCCTACCTCAAATATATTAAAAAAATATTTTTGTGTGTGGATGGCCTGCCATAGTGCCCCTTGATTAACAAACCTTAAAGGCAATTTTCTCAATATTTAGATTTTTTTGCACTCTCAGATTCCTGAGTTTTAAATGGTTGTATTTCAGCCCGACGTTGTCATATTCTAACAACTCATACATCAATAGAAAGCTTTTTTATTCAGCTTTCGTAATATGTAAAAGCCTCTATTTCGAAAAATTGCCCTTGGAGACTGTTTATGTCCAGGGACACAAATGATTAGACCATGTAAGCATATTTTTGTAAGGGAGCGGCCCTGGTTTTCGTCATGATTGTTTCTAGTAAATGATCATTTATTCATCAAATGTAAATCTCAGGGTAAGATGTAAATATACTTTGTCAAAGATCCTACTAAACAATGATTTTTATTGATAGAAGTGTTTAATCCAAAACAGTGACTGTAAAATATGCATTTTAGGGATGTGGGTGGCGTATTTTGAGTTGTGGTGCTATAACATAATAAACAAATAAAAATAGAATATGGATTTGGATTTGTAATGACACGTGATAAATAATGGCACTAATGTCATTTTGTGGGTTAACATCCCCTGTGCGTGTGAACTATAGAAGGATGGAGAGGCACAGAAGCAGGACTTTAATTAAAGCACCACCATTGATCTTAAAGCAGGCTGCTGATGTAGCTGGCAGTGTTTAGCTTTCACTTTAATTATTCTGTGAAAACAGTCTGCCTCTCTCTTCTTCTGTTCTCTTCTGACTCGGTCTCCCTCCCTCTCAATCTCTTTTATTATTAATGCCCCTCTGCATCTTCTCTCGCCCTCTCTCACTTCAAGACTGACAGACAGCTTCACTCCCTGTTGATCTTTAAAAGATGCCAACTGGAATTTGTCATAACCCCGTCCTCCCCCTCCCATGAAAGAAAATCATTGATTTTGTCGCCCTGTTGGAAAAATGATAAGGATTGTTGTCAGGGGAGAGGACCGGTATGCAGGGTTGAACTTAGATGCTTTGGATACATTCAGCGGGGTGGAAGAGTTTGAAAATCTCATGGAAACAGGTGCAGTGCAATATGCCCGACTACAGCTTGCCCAGGGATGATGCACATATGCAATCTAATGAAAACTAATGGGCGCTTAGGTGGAAAATGGCATGTGATGGTGGACTGTATTTGAGAAATTATCTGAAAAGGCCTATAGGCAAATAGATTTAATCTCTAAATTGGCTTTTGGAATGAATTGCCCGTTGCATTTAAAGGAGCGGCACATTATATTTATCCTACTATGTAAGTTTTGAATTTCGAAGCAGAATTAGAAACTGGCTTCAGAGAGATTAAAGCAGAAACATATGCTGAAGATATGAAAGAATGAGAATGGCAGGGGAAAGTCCCCGCAGAGTTTGATATTAAAATCAGCATGTAAATCAAATTTATCCAAAACGAACGCGCCAAAGGCAAGCCTCTAATCGAATATATCATCGTCTGGTCTGCGATTTACCAGGACGCTTAAGGAAGAGAGTCCCCTGGAGAGATCTGACTAGAATTCCGCCTGACATATCCCCTGTACACACTTATCACTTATCCAAATTAAGTGTATTGTTTTCACATTTCAGAATGAACAAAATTAGCATTTTCTGATGGAAAGATCAGTTTTTGTAACATTATAGCCACTGCGTAAAAACAATGCGCCATGAGAGCAGCTTTGTACTGTGGGTACAGTAGCTTATGTCCTGTTTGTGTTCATGAAAATCAATGCGTAAAACAGACCGGTGTGTATCATAAGCTATATTTGGCGAAATATACCAGAGGATGTACAAATAAATATGCAAATAATTGCAAGAAAAACGGCAATACAAACGTAAACGAACTAAATTCTTAACAATTCAAGTCATTTGAAATGTCATACCAAAAGTTTGAAACCATTGAGTTTTTCTAAATAGCACACTCAAAAATAAAATTAACCACACAACCAAGCATTAACGAGTAATAATCAAACCAAATAAAAACATGTATCCTAATGAAGACTGTACGTTCGAGTTGAATTATAAAAAAATATGAATACAAACTCAAATTTTCGACGTGCCACCAATAAAACAATATAAATATGTCTTAAAACGAGTGCCAAGTGCCAAATATCCTCTTTCGTGTGATTTGTTCACATACTGGTGAGATTCATATACGTATGTTTCATGTTGGCACGCGTTGTCATTTCAGCACTGGACAGCGTCATTGTGAAGGATAGTTGTGCGCGCTCGCACAGAACAGCAGGACTCTACTCTCTTACAAGAACTTCCAGAACCCTGTAATCCTATGCGAATGTGGTTTTAGTAAGGAACCAGACGGCATCTCTTTAGCAGCATACCAAAATCGAGCGAGAGAGAGCGAGAAGCTTGGAGAGGCGCTTGACGCATAACCCCGCCCCCTCGGCTCAGAAGGTGGAAATCCCTGCCCTAGTTTTAAATCCTCACTTTACCACATTCAGCGCACCTCGTTTACCAGGGCCCATTTACACGGGACATTTTTACACATTTACCCATTTAAATCGTCCGTTCTGCATTCAACCTCTCCAAAAAGGACATCTTTTCAACGCATTGACCAGTGCACCTGTTAAGCGTCGCCACGAGTAAAATACGACTTGCTGAGACATCTCTATCGTCGCATTGCATCCGAGCAATATAAGTCGGAGGTGAACGGTCGCGATCCGCCGGTAAGCATTACATTATCAGTCACGTACGCGAGAGGGATGACCGGTGTCATGATGGACCCGCGAGCCGCCTGCTGATGTTCGGGGTCCAGGATGGATTCATGCGTGTCTACTTTAAGATTCTCATACAACGGTATTATAAATGGAGGAGGAGAGTGACTTTCGCAAAATTAACAACAGCTTCCTGCGGGACCACAACTATGCAACTGAAGGTATGTGGAGAAATTCAATTGAATTCGATTCTCTGTGATATGAATGACGGTGGGGGTGGGTGATACGTGAAGTGGCTTTCTGTTGCAGACCCCTCCTGTAGCCTATATTGACGTGATGTATAGGGACTGGGCGTTAGTGGATGTTGGTTAACTGCTAATTTGCATTAATACATCTTGGATATATGTTATGTCTATATTAGTTTATTCTTTCCTTTTTTATGTTTCCAACATAGCTTGGGCTAAAATATGTTTTATGGGCAATTTCTGACTATAGAGCTCCATTTCTCTCTGCTCTTATTTAAGGTGTTACTACGGGACTGTGGCCATTGATGAATGACGTGTAAGATGACTCAGATATGACTAGCATAACTGAACACAGCATAATTGAGCTATTTAACAGCACTGCAAGAGGGTAAATGTTGCAGTGGAGGGTGTGTCTGTGAAAGGCTTTATAAATAATATCATTTACATCTGACACTCTAAAAATCAGCATGAGCTGGAATGAAAGCAGATAGACTTTCTGTTTGACATCATCATTGAAAGATAAGGACAATGAAGTTTTAATAAGAAATTCCTGCAATGTAACAAAAATATGTGCACCTGTAATATGACCCGACAAATGAATGCAGTACCGGTTTCAGGTCAGTCACCCTCTGTCATGTTTGGAGCATAAGGCTCCATCAGAAGCTGGGTCTCGGATCATCCCCAGCGCTAGGCATCTTCATGGGCAGTGATTAATGGTTGTGGGAGGTTCTGCAAAACGGACTCGATGAGTAAAATCAATCAGTGGCCGGTGCACTCACACGCCCCGGGTTTCTCTGCTTTATGATCTGTCTTGCCCACCCGATTTCTTTGTAAATCACACAGTAGCGTCGGAGCGTTTCCTCACATATAGACACAAACTCGGTAACCCACGCAGCTTCTTTCACTGGCAAACTTATTGGCTCTCTCTCAGCTAAGCAAATTAATGGCGCATGTGTGGTCTCAAAGGAGAGGTAAAGGTGACTATCAGGCTCATATTTTGCATTATGAATGTTTGGTCTTAATATGTTTAATTATTTGTATTAATATTGGTATGTGGAGATGGTGGTCTAGTGGGATAAACCACTGAACTGGTAAATCAAAAGGTTGCTGGTTTAGGTCCCAGCAGCCACCACCAGTGTGTCCTTGAGCAAGACACTTTACTCCATGTTGCTCCAGGGGGATTGTCCCTGTAATAAGTGCACTGTAAGTCGCTTTGGATAAAAGCGTCTGCCAAATGACTTAATGTAAATGTAAATGTATGATCTAGAGATGCGTCGGTAGTTATTGGCCGATATATCGGTGCATCTCTAGTATAGATGGTCTCATCTTAACAACAGAAACAAACGTTACTGTGCATGCTGATTTTGTTACCCCAACTTAAATTCCATTAATATTCACAAATGATAGAGTGCCTTTAGATTAATTTTTATAACGATCAAAAGAAACCAAGAAGAACCGTTACTAGGCTAAACTTGTCTCTCCAATATTTTCAATTTAGACCCCGATACCAAGCTCAACCGATAGATGAATGTACCACAAGGTTTGTTTAAATGTGACCAAACTACAGAACCCATTCATTTGAATAAAATGAACATACAACAAAATTCTACGAATCGTTTATTTAATACAATTATTATATAGTTAAATAATAATACAAATTAATATTAACATAAATTAGAAACAATTTAAATAGTTATACTATTAGACACTAGCCAAACACAAACCGGAAGTTAACTGGGGATCAGGAATGCGCACGTCAGATGTATCTATCTATAATCTGTATAAATTTGCCTTCATGGCTAATGTTCAAGAGAGCTAAAATACGTTATATGGCCCAACTACACAGATGAAGATGAAGATTTAAAATTTCATTAGGATAGGTGCAAACAAGGATGTAAGCAAATATCTTTTTGACTGGAAGGCGGAGGGGCAAATTTTTCGTTCACATTGATTTATCTTTCTGCCACAAAGAGAGTCTGCTTTCTCAAAATGTCGCACACTTGTATCTGAGTGCTGCAATCTTGAGTGCCTTAGATTCTAGAATAAATGGATGTGTCAATCGCCCCGACCCCTCACCGCTCTGCGCATACCCATACTGCCTTGCTCATGTGATGCCACAGATGATGGTGGTATTTCCCCAACTCCAGACATGTTTAAAGGTTTAATTGAGGTCCAGGGTTACTTTCTCTCTCTCTCTCTCTCTCTCTCTCTCTCTCTCTCTCTCTCTCTCTCTCTCTCCTTCCCTCAGGCTGTATAGTATAGTTTAGTTTAATAACACATCACTATAACCCTCCTGTGTGTTTCTTTCTATAGACACACACATAAATCGAGCGTGCTAGGTTTGAACGCTAGTAATTCTCCACTGGGATTACTTACATTAGAGAGTAGTAGGTGTTGATGCACATGCGTTTGTATACGCGCGGGTAATTGCTGTTTTATGGAGCATTCCATGCAGTTTGATTTTGATAATTGAGAACACTCTTTTCTGTAACAACCCGTGTTATCTGCCCTATGACCCGGGAACGTGACCCACCAGAAGACCTCTTCTCTCCCCCAATTTGTCTAATTCACTAAAGTGGCATTGCCTTTGTAATTGGATTTTCCCGGGTAACACTGTAGTCCCAGTAGTGGTTTGTTGGGTCCCAAACCTAATAAAGCATTGACAGAAAGGGTGAGAGAAGAGCGATATTGAACCCCCTGTCTCTCTTCTCTACGGTAAAGAGAAATATCGAATTCTGCTATTGGGGGTTCATAAAGACCTTTTAGGTATAGAGTTAATATTTCATAAATGCAATGTAAACGCTGGGATTTATGCGTAGCTGACTCGGATATTAGTTTTTTAATAGCTTCTCGGTATATTACGTATTTCGAAACGATATCCAGGGGAGTCGTGCTCGCTCACACTCGGGGACCATTCGTAGCGTGATTCTGCTGCATTTCATTAGCGCGGGGAATCCTTGCTTTCCTCACCTCTCGTGTGGCAAAACGCATGCAACGTTTCTTTTAAATGGAACAACTGCATAGAAATAAATGAAATTTTGTTGCATCATCAGGGTGACAGCATAAATAGCTGAAGGATGGATGCGGCCATGCTGGGATGGGAAAAAAGAGATTTTGCTTTTGTCTTCATTTGGGTTGCATGGGTTTAATTGAGCAGAACGCTCCCCCTGCATGCTTGCGCATCAGTCCGAACCCGCACCCACGCTACACAACACACTAATGAACGAGAATACATCCTGAAACACTGACAACATCATCAATCGCTCCAGGCTTGCGGAGTAGCTGAAACTCGCAGAAAAAGAGAACGAGCGAGAGAGAAAATATAGCCTGGCAGAGAGAAGCCTATGCAGTATTGCAGGCTGCACTGCAGGGACTGAAGCCAACAGAACTTATTCTGGATGGACAGTAATGGCCTCACGGTTCTGCACAGGCAGCTGGCCCAGAGCCCCAAACACAGTTACATTACTGCTTATGTAGGCACTATACAGGAGGATACTGCGGAATATCCTCAAACTAATATATCTCAAAATAAAATTGAAAAGTGTCATCTTTAACTTGCCTCTTATGTTCCTCCTGTATGACTTTGGGACTGTAGAACATAATGGGTAATTTACTGGTGCGTTTTTTCTTTTTGATAAAAGTGCAATTAAAGTGATTAGTGACTGACACTGCTTTTTGTGTTTTATGGAAGAAAGCCAGATTTGACACAACATGTGTCAATGAGTAAATGAATTGTAAAAGAACCATCCCTTTAAGGTTACCTCAATCTTGAGCAATCTTGTCTCAGCTTAATATAGTCTTGCCTCACCGCAATCTTACATCACTCTTGCCTCACTACAATCAAATCTGACCTCATACAATGTTATTCATAAAATTGTACAATATTTCGTCAACTAGGGATGTACAAGAAGAACAGTTCTTGGCCACCATTGACTACCATAGTTGGAAAATTGCTTTTTAAATGTCTTTGTTCTGTTGAACACAAAAAGATATTTTGAAGAATGTAGGAAAGCAAACAGTTTTTTGGAGTCAATGGTGACCAAGAACTGTTTGGTTACAAGCATTCTTCCAAACACATCAGAACAAAGACAATTATAAAAAAAAATGTGTCCCTTTAAGAAGAAATAATAATGACTTTTTGTCCCTCCTGACACATTCCTAACCTTAAAACAGTCTTAACACATTACAATAATGAACAAAATTGTGATGGAAATGAGTATTGAGGACTCAGTATACAACTGCCCTACAGTACCTCACAAGCATCAAGGGAATGAAATGGCATTTACAGAATAAAAACATGGTCAGTCTTAAATAAACCTTATAACTACACTTAAGGGGAAACAACCCTATTTTCTCTTAGATGGGTAAGCATATCTTCATCTTGACATTGTACTTTCCCCATCTATAGACCTCGCAGCGGTTAGCATGTAATGGTTTTGTTTAAAAGAGCTCTGCCGTTTCTCAGAGTAGCCCAGCGGGGATGACCCTGCAACACTCACCCCGGCAACACAATTTACACCCCCATGCGCTAACATCGGGGATAATGACATGCGCTGCCCCGCACGGTCCTGATGGTCTTATTCAGCAGAGAAAGAGGGTGACAGACAGACAGACAGAGAGACAGACGGACTGCATCAGCAGAGACTGCCAACACAAACGGCCCCAGGCTACATTTTAAGACTTTAATCATAAAGAGAAATATCTCTCAAACCCAAAGGGCCCCATTTATAATTCAGAAGGAAACAGTGAGGCACTAATGTTGATCCCCAGCGTCAGACTGAGTGCAAGAGCGGGACAAACAGAGAGGGGCCGGTTTAAACATTTAACTGCTGTCAAACTCCGATTGAGGTTTTTATTGAGATGTAGTCAGTAACACATGAGCGCAAATGTAAACAAAAGATGACTTGGGCTTCAGTCATGTTTTTATTTTAAGCCTGGGAAAGGTTCAGATTGGGCCTTTCCACAGTAGGAAAATTTTTATGTATACTGCCTAAATAGGGAGCTATCTTATAAGGCAACATACTAACCGAAGGAACTGATTTCAAATGCTCTACCACACAAATACATCTCTTTAGTTAACACATACATCCGGTTCTACTCCAGTTGATTTCATAAATCTGTTGCTGGTTTCGGGAAGGGGTACACTGAAAATATACAAAGAGAAATATATTTATACAAATATATTGGGTCAGAATGTATTGATCAATGTAATGAACATTTGGACAAAATGGAAATTTCTTTTCTATCTACAAGGTCATCGTAAAGGCAACAAAATGACGTTCCTTCTTTTTGTATTATTACTTTGAGCATCAATATTAGACGACACCATCTGTACACGAGTTAAAGGAATAGTTCACCTTCAACATGAAAATTCTGTCATTATTTTATTTCAAACCCGTATGAATTTCTTTCTTCTTTAGAACACAAAAGAAAATATTTAAAAAATGTTGGTAACAGAAAAGCGTTGGTCCCCATTGACTTTTAAAATGAACTGTGTTATGGCCATACGATAGAAGTCAATGGGGACCAACGCTTTTTGGTGTCAAATGATTTCCAAAATATCTTATTTTTTCAGACGAAAGAAAATCAAACAGGTTCAAAATGAAAACAGGGTGAGTAAATGTTGACAGAATTGTCATGTTGAAGATATTCCATTAATATACTCACACACTGTATTTCACTTTACTTGTGTTTTCAGTGGCGTCCCACATCTGTTGTTAAATTATGTATCTGTAATGACGTATGAAATTCAAACGCATTTCAGAAGTTCAGCCCCCTACATGCGTACCCCCTTCCGGTTCACTCTCAAACACACACAAAACCAACACAGACTTACCCTCCCCGTCCGTCCCCCAGAGACCCGCACCACCTCTCTCTTCCATTTCCACAGGGCATTTTTCCAAGAAATAAGGTTAATTAGCTTTTTTTTGTTCTCTCTCTCTCTCTCTGTTGTGGCGGGTGGAGGCACTGCTCTGAATGTGTAAAGGAGAGTCACGGGCGTTGTTGTCGATCAGCAGGTGGTCAAGCTTATTATAACCAGCTCAAATCAAGCCCGTGTCTGGTGAAATTGGTCCCGACTTTTCTCATTATGTAGCTGGCTGAAGGCAAGCCGTTATTCCATTGCCTTTGAAACAGCCAGACATCGACAAGTCGATGGAGTCATCAGTCGATACAATCCAGGCACGTTAACAAAACCAGCGGGTGCGGTGTGCTGCATGTGGTTATGTTTGCTGTCCTAGCTGTAAACTATAGATTCGACAATCGATATGATTTGATTTTCATGGTCAAAGAATGAAAATGAAAAGACGGAACATCACGAACTTACTGTGTTGGCTTTGACATTAATTCAGCAGTAGTATATCTTATCTAAGCCAAACTGGTTGCATGAGACAGTTTGTACAGAATAACGTTTAATTGAAGCAATCTTGCTTTTGACCAGAAGTTAGATTTAAATAACTAAGTGCATGGAGAGTGAATATGGGGAATTATCTTGACTAAGATCTATTGAAATTTAATTACAAAGACAGATCTGTGCACACTTGACTAGTTTTTCGATTTATTTTGTGGGTAAAATGTACTTAATACATTAGTGTGCATTCATTTTAAGGACAGTTAACCTTAAAAGCTAAATTCTGTCTTTGTTTACTCAGGTTCATGTTACTCCAAACCTTTCATAAACCTATACTATATATACCACAAACTATAATATATCCATTCGTTAACCACATGTACAATCTTGCATTGCGTTGTGCATCTAAAATCTTCTTTTTAAAGTCATTTTGGTTTGGAACAACACATGGATAACCAAATTACATATTTTTGAGGTGAGTTCACCCCTTAAATCCATTTTATACAACTTGAGCGTTGACCACAGTTAGTTTACTTTAAGGGTGACCTAAGCAAACACCCATTCTGAACAGCCGTTTACGAGCAAAGAAAAGAGACGCTAAGGCAGCTGTAATCTTCTTTTCATGCTGATCCTTTGAGTCGCTGAGCTCAGCAAAGAGCTTTAATCTCCAACAGCAGTGAACGTGTAACAGTGCATTGCAACACAGTCCTCAATCAGGTCCTGTGATAATGGCAGATTGGATGCAGACTAAGGCTTCGACTCATTTCATTTTGCCTTAAATTTAAAGAAAATGTTGAAAATGGTTAGATGTTCTTTAGCTTCGATAGACTCCGACTGAACTACTTTTGCCTGAACCAGCCGCTTTTGTGTGTGGCAGACAGCTGTGCTATGCAGAAACCTTAGCTAGGTCTTTGTTTTAGGGGATTGGCAGTGGATTTAAAAAAACAATTTAAATCAAGCAAATCTGAGTATAACTGACACTGTGTTAGAGTTGGAGATAACGGTAGAACAGAGTGGAATACTAGCATAGAGTATCGCCTACTTTGTCTGTAAAAGCATGAAACAGTGTGCACTATGCAAAACTAAACACACTTGTGAGATGACGTCACTACATTGCTTTGTTAATTTAGTGAGCGACGTGTAGATATCATCTGATAAAATACAAAACAAAAATGAGAAAAAAGTAGAAAATTGCACAGGATATTCGTAATCATCGCAATGGAAAGAGAAGGTCAATTGATCAAATGAAGCGCATTGTATCATGGGATACTGCATTTCAAACTGAACTCTGGTTGTGCATTGTATTAAATATGAAGTCATACTACATAACTACAGAAATTGCACATGTGCATCAAATAGACACAGCACAAAGCAAAAATAATATGACTAGTATGAAAGCCGATATTTTTGGTATTTCCCATGATGCCTCAGTGTTGGGGAAGCCATGATCATACATGTTGAAGAGCTGCCGGGACTGCTGGGATTAGACAGGTTGGCACGGTAACCCACTTTATGGTGTGTGAGTAATGAGAGCGGCTGCAAATTACAGCTCGAGAGGAGTCGGTTCTTTCCCAGCAGCACTCTGCTATATAAGACCCTGACCTTTGACCCTGCCGTTGCAGACATGGCTGCCTGCAGGATTTATTGACTGCACAATGTAATACACTGCTGAGATTATTTGTCATAGGCAGCTAAGCATAAAGACATTCAAAACAACCGACTACCCCATCAGACATTACAAATTAAAAATGTGTCTAGGTCAAACTTTACTCTACAAACAAATGTATAGGGCTAAAAATGTATATAATATAATCACACATGTACTGCTCATAAAATAGACACCTACTACTCCTTACCATTTGTAAAGAGTATTAAAGAATAATTCAACCCAGAACAAAATTTGTGGCATCATTTAGAACCTGTGCATGACACAAAAATAAGAAATTTAGAGAAATGTCTCAGTGGTTTTGGGTCCATACAATTGAAGTCAATGAGGGCCAATGTTGTTTGGTTACCAACATTCCTTAAAATATTATTTTTTTTGCATCCTGCAAATAAAAAGATAGTCATACAGGTTTGGGATTCACGAGGGTGAGTAAATAAATACATCAATTCCTATGATGACCCATGCCATGTGTTTTTGAGGTGAATTGTGACATGTTAAACAGGAATTTCAATCTTTTCCTGGATGCTTCCTTGTCAAACAGTAACACAAAAGCACACTGGTTTATGGGGCCTTGACTCTAAGGATGGATGCTTTAATTGTGGGGCACCCCTGTCTCTCTCTTCGTCCTCCTTTTCTCTTTCTCTGCTTTGCTATTTATTCTAAGCGCAAGATGAAAAATAACATCTCTGTAATTGAGCAAACTCATTAAACCATCGCCATCAGTTTTCTTCACGTCGCCACTGCAGCGTGCTAATGTGTTTATAATGAGATAGGCTCATGTTATTGTTGAGCGTTGTGAGTTATCATACGAAACTCAAGTAGTTTGGTGCATCCAAGAGCCGCTGTGCAAACCTATCTCATCACCTTATAACAAGATTCGATGAATGCTTTATAGAATCTTTATGGCCTGCTTACTGTTCAGAATGATTTCTATTTTACTTTGTGTGTAGCTGTAATTGTCTAAACATCAACTCCGCACCTCCCCCCAAAAATTGTGGGGGCTTCTCTCTTTCTGTGCACATTTCAGATAAGAATCACTCAGATCAGTGGAAGCTAAGAGAATCTGTGCTTTTTATAGGGAGGGCATGACAGATCTTCATGCCATCTATTGACTAGGGCAATGCATCAGAGATCTAGCAGTGCCCCGTGCAAGCCTGCAAGCCGCCCACCCCCACACCCCCTGTGTCCTAATCCTCTCATTTGGACTCCTCCATCATCATCATTTAGAGGAGGGCGTGATTCTTCTTGCGTCTTACCCAACCCCACCCCTCCACAACCATTCGGTTGTTACTTCAGAAAAAAATGTAAATCCGACTGTCTATATAAGTAAAGGATAGTTTTAGGTTTTAATATTCAATTAGGTTAACATTAAATATGAAATAATAACACATTATATATAAGGACAATATGTAATGCATACATGTATATGTGTCTACGATACAATAGTACAAAGGTGATGAAAGCACATAAGCCTAGCCCCTATTAGCCCATAACTTTTAATATCGTAATATTTTCATAAATTCATTGTCTCTCCTGTGACCATATTTCAGTATTCTGTGCTCATGTTAAAAATAGATGCCATGAGAGCTCTCCCTCCCTCTCTCGCTCTCAGTGTGCCATTGACTGGCGTCAGACGGTGCAGACCATGCATTCAGGCTGTTGAACATAGCCAGCAAGGTCTTTCAGTCAAATGTAGCACAACAGCAATGGAAAGGGTTTCCATGGTAACCACTTCCTCCTTTCAATTCAGCGAAGCAAAAATCCATCGAGAGGAGAGCGTGTGGGTTCTTAAAAAAAAGAAACACTCCTTCCTACTTGTTACATCTCTGCCCCTCCATCTTTCATAATGAGACGCTAGTAGAGACAGGGAAAGCATGCTTCTAAATTTCTTTTGTGTTCGTAAACGTCTCTGTTTTTCAATAGTGCGCGTGACCTACAAAATGCCTTTTTGATGATAGTACTCCTGATTCGCCCGAGCTCATTACGTAGAAAGCTTCGCCCTGTGAATCAAATGCATCTTTTTGAGGAAGATAAAAGGAGATTTCTAAAAGGTAGGAGATCCTCCTACAGTCAGAACTCAATGAGATGAGATTTCGTGATTTCAGTGTTGATGGCTGTTGCTCATTTTAAATGCCAAGAGGAACAGACAATTGTTTGAGAATTGCTGTACATGCCTTTTCTGTACACAACATAGGAAACAATCTTTCTGGAGCATAATTTATTAGATGTCTCCTCCTAATCCTCCCGTATGTAAATTGTGTGTCAGTTTCTGTCTTCAGCTGGGAATTTAGGGTTGAACATGAAGGATGTTTGTGTATTTTTGTCTCGGTTTATAATAAATGGAGGAACAGCATTGTCTTGTCAGATGAGGGGAGCGATTGCTCTCTCTAGAGGAAGAATTATGAACAGTTTATGCTTCAGGAACGGCAATGTTCATTCTATCTTCCGCATTACTCAGAACAATGACTACAACAAGTACAACAAAAATTTGTACAATTCTTTACTTTGAGCCAGCAGAACAGTTTATTATTGCATAAAATATTGAATCTTTCAATTCATAAGGTTCCCCCAAAATCATTGCTTGATGGATTTGTAAGAACAAAGCTACAGTCCTTTCTCTGTATTGTTTCACAAATGGGAGGAACTAAAGCGTTGCACTTTTCATCTTCTTTCATTTCTGGTAGTTTACAGTATATGCATTCACTAATGCTAATCGCTGTAGATGATAGCCTTAGTTTGCAAATAAGAGGTGATGTAGCTTATTTCTTAGAGTACTCTTCTGTACTTATTCCACACCACAGTCTTGCTGATTGATTTTAATATTAGACCTAAAATAACAGTGTTGCATTGTGAAGCTTTCTTAAGAGTGTTAAAGTTCAATTTTAAGTGCATGTACAGCTTTTAATGTCATTTTGGACTTTCAGACTATCAACTTTTGATGGCGTTGTTGTACACTTTTTTATATACATTGATGTGCTACACAACTTTCTGGGGTACTTAATTCTGATTGGATTCAATTGCATTATTCTGTGATGATCGTTCATTTCTGCATACAAACTACTAAATAATACAATTCACATTTGTCCCCAGGCAACTGACATCCTAGTTGTGCAAGTCTCATGTTTTGGTTTGCAGTCTATTCTTTGTCATGTAATAAAGTTAAATCGACTTCAATCAATATTTCATATCCTTATTTATTTAATAAGTAGCTTTGAAAAAGCAGAATGATGTAAATCATTCATCTCGAAATAAACACTTTTGTGTGTGATACAAGATCCTGTCGTGGTTTAGTTTGCGATAATGACAGCTAATAGTACATTATCCCTTACTTGCAGTGTTAATCTTCATAACGCTTTTCTTGTATTGTGTGCAGCTGATATCATCTCTACTGTGGAGTTCAACTCGACAGGAGAGCTCCTGGCCACTGGAGACAAAGGAGGAAGAGTGGTGGTTTTCCAAAGAGAACAAGAGGTAGGAAGACGATCATGAAACGTTTCTTAAACGCTCATTCATGTAGACAGCATGTTGACAGCAAGTCAATAGACTCTGTACTGCATTTACCATGTGATCAAAAACACCGCAAAAGCCTCACCCTGTAATTTAACTTCCTGTGGCTTTTAACAAGATTCAATGGGCACACACCATAATACAGGTGAGGCCATAAAATGAAACAAGCACCTGATAAACCCCAAGTTTAATATCAGGCACATGCTCAAACATGAAGCTTCTTTAGCTGATATAAAGCAGATCCAGTTGCACAAGGACACGCCTGCTTTCTTACAATACCCACGCTGAGGGATGTCCTCTCTTATCCTTCTGTTTACTTTAATTTAACTGCTCGAACGCTTTTCACAATTATTTATTTTAATGGTTCCCACCGTGAGCACTTCCTTATTTTATGCTGCCATTGATTGCAAATGCATTAATGTAACAGACCAACTGTGACTAGCAAAATGTAGACACTTAAAGGTCCAGTGTGTCATTTTTTCGGAGGATCTATTGGCAGAAATGCAATAAAATATTCATAACAATGTCTTCAGAGGTATATAAAGTCCTTGTACAATAAAGCGTTATGTTTTTATTACCTTTTGTAGAATGAGATAATTCTATCTACACAGAATTTGCCATGTTGTTATTACTGTAGACCTAAATGGACAAACATAAATTATTTCGTACGTATGAATATACATATTAATGAAATGACAAGAGGGCATGTAAAACTACTCTTTTAACCGTTTGTTTTCTAAATGTTTGCTGTGTCACACCATGGGACACATGTACGGTATATCTGTCAACTAACCCTTTAACGGTCACAAGCTGTGTATACTGGGACTATACAATTTAGATTTGACAGATTTCTCTCCTTCCTTTCACAGAGCAAGAACCAGCCTCACAGACGTGGTGAATACAATGTTTACAGCACGTTTCAGAGCCACGAGCCAGAGTTTGACTACCTGAAGAGTTTAGAAATCGAGGAGAAGATCAATAAGATACGATGGCTGCCTCAGCAGAACGCTGCATACTTTTTGCTTTCCACAAATGGTTAGTACATGCTTGAGCGCTCGGTGTAAAAAGTGTTTAATGAATAATGTTTTAGGGTCAGTTGCTTGTGAATGTTTTCTTTGTTATCTGTAGTCAAATATGGTAACCTCACCCTTCCTGCACTGATATGCTTTCCAAAAAGGCTTCAAGGCCAAAAAAACATATCAGAGCACATTATTGAGCTGTATCATTACGACTATCACCTCAATGATATCTAGAAATTTATATACGAAAGGCGCTTTCTATTCAAAACCAAAGAACGTTGAAGTCTGTTTTCTTTATGACATCATACATCTTTACATGTTCAGATGGTATGGCAGTGGTTTACATTCTCTGTCAGTGCTGGATCTTTTCCAACAGTGTGGCAGATTGTGTGCCACAGATTGCAAAATCTCCCACTGCTTATCTTTTACTTTCTATTATCTCTCTTAAATTATTTTTATGTCTCTGGTTCGTTAAGTTTGATTTGTTTTTGTTTGCAGATAAAACTGTTAAACTGTGGAAGATCAGCGAAAGGGACAAGAGACCCGAAGGATATAATCTGAAAGATGAAGACGGAAGAATCAGAGACCCAGGCACCATCACCACATTACGGGTCAGTGCTGTTCTCTCTATCAAAGTCTAATTTACGAACAAAACTAAATACTTGACCAAATGTAAATTAAACCTATAAAGTGGCAAAATGTTTTTACAATGTTGCATTTTATTCTTGGTTAGGTGAGCTTTCATTCACGTTAGCGCGATCGTCGTGTTCATAAGAACCGAACTAACGTTAGATTACAAACAGTCTAGTGATAGTGTCATATAAAATAATGGTCAAGTCAATACATGTTTTGCAGACAAGAGTAAAAATGCATCATACGTCTTTACAATTAATTGGATTCACATTGCATTCTCTGTCACTCCTGCACAGCTACACCACACTAAAAACCATAGAAATTTCCATACGTTTTCACAGCAGCACTTAGAAATCCGCCCATCACTGCTCACAACGCCAGAGCGCTAAGTATGCCTCTGCGCATGCGCAACGCATTCATTTAAAAATGCACGTCAACATGCGGCCCTATGAAGATAAACTCGCAAACTTAAGTAAACTTAAAGTATCCAACACTGGGGAATTGCACTGTTACGCCATTACATGATTTTGGCAAGTATGTACTTTTGTTCCCCTTACTAGCATTTACAATAAATTGCCTACAGACAGACTGTTTGTTTGACCTAAAATTGACCTAAACGGGCCCTGCGATGGGTTGGCACTCCATCCAGGGTGTATCCTGCCTTGATGCCCAAAGACTCCTGAGATAGGCGCAGGCTCCCCGTGACCCGAGGTAGTTCGGATAAGCGGTAGAAAATGGATGGATGGATGGATGACCTAAACGGTGTTGAATACCAAACCGAATATTGAAACCCTTAGAATTTTAGTGTATTAAAGGGGTCATATAGCGCAAATACGTGTTTTTCTGTGTCTTTGGTGTGTTATAACTAAGCGTCGGAACAAAAGATGCATGTAAAAATCTGCACGTTTCAGAGAGGCGGGGTAAAGAGGAGATAAAAACATGCACAGTATATTAGAAATACATTTTTTTTACTTTAAAACGTGTATATACATTACATATAAAACAAATGATAATATTCGTTTTAGCCGTGTCACATGACCCCTTTAAAAAAAATTGTGTGCGTTGATCACTACAGAAGCGTATGGTTATTGACGCAAAACCATGATTTGTGTATTTGTGGTTATGATTTGAATATTAATTACCTATTAGGAAAATAAACCACTAGACATTCCTGCTGCTGGCTCACATTCTCACAGAAAAATCTCATTCACCATGTTTAGCACCAGCGCAGTCAAACGGCGAGCTGTCAGCGACCAAAAAGCATTTGTTCATAATCAAACAACAAAGACAAAGAGAAATGATAATGTGTTGTGAAGGGGCTCCATCATTCCTCCCTCTCGTCTCTCTCGTTCTCCACTCGTCTCCCCAAATTGAATACAGATACAAAGAGGGCGCGACTCTGAGTATCCATTAACGTGCGGTGCGATGTCTGTTTTATGCTTCACGGCCTAATGGATTAAAGCACTCCACTCCTCCACCATTGTCTGTCCGGGCAGAAGATTAGCCTGACACCGGGGTGATGGTAGGGAGCGGGCGGCAATCCCATTTGGACCGTGAAATGTATGTGCGTTGGAGATGCGGAGACAGATTTATCACAGAGCTCCAGTTGAGGAGGAGGAGGGGGATGAACAGTGATGATACACGCATGTCAGGTGTTCTGGGTGTGTTCTTTGCCAGCACTGTGATCTTAGTCTTGTCTCAGTATGTGATCGTACCCCTAAGGTCTGTGGCGGACTGGTTTCTGCTGCCCGTGTCCTGACATGATGCTTCGGTAGATGCGACCACTGTGCCATTTAAAGCAAGCAGAAACCTGACCTTTTATAACAATACACTTCATCATGTGTATTCCTGACCTACTAAAGCTGTCTGCTCAAATAGCACAGAAAGAAAGAAAGGTCTTGCCAGATTTCACTGTTATTTTAGAGCTGTGCCGAGCCGAAGATGATTCGAATGCATCTCGCATGAGGCAGAGCTGTGTCTATGATGTGGTAATGACCGACTTTCTTTTGGAAGCACATGCTGCTTCTAAACATCAGTGCAGGTCAGAGTTAAACGGGTACAGCGTCTGCACTGCAATTAGGACCTGCGGCTGCTCAGCGGGAAGTGGGGTACAGTGAATTCTTAAATGTATCCCGCTGGATGGTCCAGTTCATAAAATGCCAGACCTACATCAAGCGGCATCATAATGGTCATTAGCCCCAGATGGGATGTTGGTGCCAAATATAGATCAGTAGAAACGTAACAGTTTTTTTTACTTTGTTATGGTAATTAGCAGGACCCTGAATAGTTAAACCGTTTTCTTCGATTGTTCGATTTTTTTAGAATGAGTTTTTTTTTATCTGCATACAGCACGGGTCCCTTTACCCCCACTTTACCATGGTGTTTCTAAAATAGCCCTAGACGGACAAATTACACTACAGAGAGCGTTTCGTAAAAACGTTCCCTCACTTCGAAAACGTGACGACAGCCACTGTAGTGCTTCGGAAAGGAGAGGGGTGGAGAGAGTCTCTGGTTGCAATTCGCAACCTCAACGCTAGATGCCGCTAAATTACATTCATACGATGCAGCGCGCTAATTTTTTCTAGACGTGTCGGCATCGCATCGAGATGTAAATAGTTCAACTTTTCATAGTGCCGCACGCGCGCCGCGGGTCTTTTGACAAGACAAAGCTGCACGTTTTTTTACGCCAAATGTGAATCGCCCCTATTTCAGCATTCTTTAAATACAGTTGTGATGTATTATGTCCCAGTTGGTGCTGAGTAACTACAAGGCGGTCCTTAGTGACGAAAATTTGACGAGCAATCTGTGTTGAGGCTGTTTCAGCTTATTTTTACTATTTTTCATCTTCTCTTAGGTGCCAGTATTGCAGCCCATGGACCTCATGGTTGAGGCAACACCTAGAAGAGTGTTTTCAAACGCACACACATACCACATCAACTCCATCTCTGTGAACAGCGACTATGAAACCTTCATGTCTACCGACGACCTAAGGATCAACCTGTGGAACCTGGAGATCACCAACAGAAGCTTCAGTATCCTTTGACCACATCATAGACCAACTGAAGAACAGTCTACGGTCAATGATTCTTGGCTATTATTTATGATCCATTGATTGTGATACTACTAAACTGGTTAAGGGGATTTCCTTAGCTGTTTCTCCTCAGACATTGTAGATATAAAGCCAACAAACATGGAGGAGCTGACGGAGGTGATCACAGCAGCAGAGTTTCATCCTCACCAGTGTAACACTTTTGTCTACAGTAGCAGTAAAGGATCTATACGTCTGTGTGACATGAGGGCCTCTGCACTTTGCGACAACCATTCAAAATGTAAGACGAAATAATGTCTGCATTTAAAGTGGCTCTTTTTTAGCTCAGGAAATACAATGCATGTATTCTGAAGTTACAGTATGTTTTATGTTCTTATAATTATGATATATAGGGATATTGGCTTTGTCTCAGATGTACAGTAAGTAGATCTACAACTAGAGGAAACAAATATGAGAATAGTAATAGGTTTTTCCTGAAGAGCGCGAAACATAGGCAAAAGTCTCAATTTGCTATCCATTAAATTAAATTTATGTTTAGAGAAACAGTATGATACTCTTTTTGCAATGTAAGTTGTAAAAAGGTATATTTTCATATACGGCCGTAGAAAAAAATAAGAGACCATTTCAAACTATTTTTAGTTACTATTTATATAGGTATGTGTTTAGGTTAAAAAATATATATGTGAAATACTAACAATATTTCTCACAAATCCCCCCAAAAATATATTGTTTCTATTTGCATTTATTTGCAGAAAATGAAAACTGGAGAAACAGGTGAAAATAACAGATCTGCAACCCCTCTTGGGGTTGGATTTTGTTGAAATTCAACAGACACTGGACTGGAATGTCCACAATACATCTAGAAATGCTGCTTAAATGAATATCTTAAATGGTCTCTTAATTTTAACATTTTGTTCCCATAGGAAACAAAACAAATATCTCAATTGTTTCTCAAAGTCTGCTGTTTATGTGACAGAACAGTTTTTTTAGAGTGCATATCGCATCACACCAACATCAAATCTAAAAACATTTCATATTTAAGAGACAGTCGAGCAGAACTCCATTGTCCCAAGAGAACGCAGGCGGCACGCGGCACATGACAGGGATTAGCCTCTTTTCCACCTAGGGCGAGGGCGGTGGAGGTGAGGATTATGCAAATATTTAATATGATTCCGTCTCCTAGGGCTTAACTGGCTAATTTCATTTGTAGATTGGACACAAAGTTGGCTGATGAACCTGTAGTGTCCGTATGCAGTCGCTCTCCTCTTGGCTGCACCCGGCCGAACTGATAACCACAAACTGACACATTTCCATTTCCAAAGTAGTAGCAACTCGGGGTCTCCTCTGCGGTCCATTAAAGATGAGAGTCGTCCATGTGCATTTCATGATCAGACTGCATGCATTGACATTTAAGCTCGGCATAAAAATCAATGCTTGAGGGCGGATATCATTTTCTCGCCACTGCAGGAATTCTGTCATTTCCTTAGTTTTATTGAGCGTGTTCGCTGGTCCGTGCATTTGCATCCTGTTGAATCGAGCATTTACATTTTGCTGGTGAATTTTAAACACGGCCAGAGGGGTGTCTGTGAGTGCTATGGCTTTAGCTGTCTTGGAATGTATTTCCAGCCACATGCTGTCGAAAGTTATACACACATCTGTCATTTTTTTTCTTGTGTGTGAGGCCACAGCAGGCAGATGTGCCAGTTTGCCTCAGGAAAGACGACTTGTGTTTCTTCCCTTTGTGTGTGTGTCTGATTGGGTGCAAGTATGTGTGTTTTCTCCTTTCCACACCTACTAATAAATCCCTGAGAATATTCCTAAAAATCAATCCATGATGTAAGGCGGGGGAGGCTTACCAAGCTCAGCAGGGCTCCGAGCATCACTGGACCGTGGCGGAGTGCAGTGGCTTCTCATATGGCTCCCCGACGGACTCATTAGCCCTCAGTGAATGACACACAGCAAGACTGCAGGTGGACAGGCTCACAATGACATGACAACCACCTGCAGTCCAACAGTACCAAAACACACCCGCCTGCATTGATCTGTCACCTTTCCCTCTGCTTACATTCTTGCTGCAGAGATGCCTGCGGACACATCACAGGCTAATCCGCAACTGAATCAACAACAACAGGGAATAACCGATAACAGATAATAAATATCGGTTTCTCTGCCCTGACAGGTGTATTATTTCCCTGGTGTGTTGTGTGCATTTGTTACATACTGGGCAGTGAATAGTAAAACTGATTCGGAAAAACTTTCTCTGGAAGTTTACTGGCTCGAGGATAAGGTCAACATGACGATTTAAATGAAACTTGCTGTCCAAGTTTGTCCGGGCAGGAAAATCTCAGAGATTGTTCTTTCACGGCTTGGAGTTCTCGGTTGTGTTTTACTTAGGTTTCAACTTGGTCTCATAACGTTTCTCATAAAACTGTTTAGGATTAAGAAAAACATGCGTGACATGTGATCAAATAATCTGGATTTGGGATAATTTGATGAGAAACGTTAATATTGAATATTGACAAATCGTAGTTCAGTTTGTGATATTTTTGAGATCCCCTCTGAAACGTATAAAGACATTTGAAAGATTTCTAGGTCTTTTTTCAGTACAAACATCTGAGACACAGGAGACTTTTAATGCAAGATTAAAGTTCCATTTCATCATATTAATGTCTATGAAAAATAATTAGAGCGATATTACAGAGAACGCGTTTATCTTTATTATGGGTGGTGACATTAGTCAAAACGCAATTAATTTCAAGAGACAAAGCAACATTTTCGTTTATTTTGAGAAACATGCATGCACTGAATTATTAATATGGTCAATTTTGATTTATTTCATGAGCAATCATTTAAAAAAAGGTTGTGAATCTAACATCTCTTTCTAAAATGGATTTCTCTTTATGCATGTATAGTTTTTGAGGAGCCAGAAGATCCAAGCAATCGCTCCTTTTTCTCTGAAATCATCTCTTCCATCTCTGACGTGAAGTTCAGCCACAGCGGGCGCTATCTGATGACACGTGACTACCTGACAGTGAAAGTCTGGGATCTCAACATGGAGAGCAAACCATTAGAGACCTATCAGGTAAAACATTTGGCGATTTAAAAAAATCCTACATTTCACAAAGGCATAGCATTATAACTAAGCCGGATTTTTGTTGTTGTTTGTTCGTTTAGACCACGTTTACACAATGAAAAACAGAAATGTTTTTCGTTTGCGTTTTTGAAATGTTTCATGTACACATGACAGCGTTATCAAAACTGTCTGCACGGATCCAGGATAACGAATAACGTTAGTACATCCAGGATATTATCCCGGATAACGTTTATACACAGTCGAGCGGCGAGAGCTCACAGTACAGGAAGACGCCATATTGTTTTGGCTATACTCGCAGGACTGGGTGCTTAATAAGCATGCATTAAAAAATAGGCGTAAAAAATAAATAAAAAGCATGCGCGTGACGTCATCGGTCAGTTCCGTTTAGCCGTTTACATGGATACGAAAAAGGCACCGTTTTCAAAGTTGCACTTTGAGACACGTCTTCAAAAGTCTAAACGAAAGGTCAAGACGCATAATTTTTTTGCCCTTTCAGTTGAAAACGGTCTCGTGTAAACGGCCCCTTAGACCATGTCTGTTTTCTTGAAAGACATCTACAGTATATACTATTGTAAAATTAATATTAAGGTATTATTGAATTAGGCTAAGGGGTTACTGTAGGATTCGTGCCTTGACACAAAGAAGGGCACCTTCTTACGAAAACTTCCGATTTTATTTATTTCCGAAAATGAAAAAGTCAATTATTATTTTCTACATTCATTCATTCACCTAATCTTGTCTCTATTTTATCCACCAGGTGCACGACTATTTAAGAAGTAAGCTCTGCTCTCTGTATGAAAACGATTGCATCTTCGACAAATTTGAATGCGTGTGGAACGGATCTGACAGGTCGGTTTTACGCAGCTACAATATGAACAATTAACCAATTCTGTAGATGTCTGTAGAGATATTAAATAATTTCATTTTCTCTGTCCAGTGTGATCATGACCGGCTCCTACAATAATTTCTTCCGAATGTTCGACCGTAATACAAAACGCGACGTGACGCTGGAGGCGTCTCGGGAGAACAGCAAACCTCGGGCCATACTGAAACCCCGCAAGGTGTGTGTGGGAGGAAAGCGCCGCAAAGACGAGATCAGCGTGGACAGCCTGGACTTCAGCAAGAAAATTCTCCACACGGCCTGGCATCCCTACGAGAACATCATCGCCGTAGCAGCCACCAATAACCTTTATATATTCCAGGATAAGATCAACTAGACCGTCTTTACCACCTTCAGATACTCATCAAGATGTGCAGCGCTGCTGTATATCGAAGAGTATGCCAGTGTTGGTTTAGTAGGCAAATGAAAGGAAGGAAGACATTTATGATGTAGGGTGATAAATACGCTGAGTAAAACGGCAAAGGTTGTGAACAAATGCTGCCAGATTTTCATGAACAAGAGCCGTCATGCCCTGCACAATCCCTCTTGCAATTATGTATTAGCATCTCCTCCAATTCTTCCTGAAACCTTTGTTTATTTATTGTATTTATTCATTTCTGTGCTTAAAGGAAATGCTTGACTGAGTGCAGATGTGCATTGAGACAAATGATGTGAACTCGAGCATCTTCTATAAGGCAGGAGAATAGAAACGTGAGCAGGGGACAACACAACACATACCTTCACTGACTTTTCTTATGTTTATTTCACGGACTCTTTCATGGACATCCTGGCATCTGAAACAGAGAGGTGCCTTTATTTCAAACATGTTGGATGTTCATTTATTGCGTAACACAAAGCCCTTCTGATTTCTGCCAATATGGCAAAGACGGACTGATCTTTGTTTAACTAGGAATGTGTCTCCGTGTTGATCAAAACACAAACAATCTACGGATGGAATCACAGCGACTTGATTGGTCCTCTTGAATGGAGCGCTGAAGTAAAAGTCAATCTCATTGAAAAGGTCAAAAAAGTCATGTTTAGTCATTTTATGTTGTCGTCTTGTTTTGATGTAAACATTAATAAGCTGTGGTGCCTTCTTTTCGTATGTGGGTACTGAGGGGCGGTTGGGTGGGTTTCGGAAGGGTGGCATTTGGGTCGTGAAGTGTGAATGTTTCTACAAGAAATGTGAAGAACAGCTTCGTGTAAGCTGGGAAAAGAATTGCGACGTGGTTTTTTGAGTACGCAGAAATGAAGTACTTGAATTTTTCATGATATTCTCTCTACATTATCTCAGTATGCTCATGACTTTACAGTATACCATTGTTTTGAATTCTTCAGTGCTGTGCCGGGTGAAAAGTATTATTGCATGCAACATGACATCAACAGTGAGCCAATGAACGAAGAAAGCTGTTCTGTACCAACAAACAAACATGTCTAACATCATCGTTTTTATTCAAACAAACCTGTTTTCTTTTTTGTCTGAGACTGTTATGACGTTGTCCTCATTCAGCTGTGTCCTTTTGGCCTGAGGATGACTGGAATGCCGGTATCATGATGTAGCCTATACATGACAAACGTGAAGGTTAAATGATATCAGGGAATTTTGTGTACAAATGAACCAGAAATATTCTCCTCTGAAGAAAAAACGCTTCAGTTGAATTCTTAATGAATCAAAGTTTTATAGCTCAGAATGTATACATGCAATTATTTGCCATGCAGTCTTTATGCTTAATGGAATTCGTTGAAATAAAAAGAAGACGAAAATGAAGTTGAGATTTGTCTATTTTTTCGTACATTTTTCGTCGGTTTGCCAGTCAGAGCGGGAGTTTAGCAATAACGCCATCTTGTGGCGGTTTCACCGACAGACTAGCTGGGCTAACGTAAAGTATCGCGAGAGACAAAGCGCGTCTCTTTAATCGCTCTCGCGGGATTTGATGTCATTACGCGATCAGTCTGCAAGCGCCGCAGGAAGTCGTTGCAGTTTTTGGCATGCCAACCGTGTTTATTGTTGTTATTTCAATAACATTGATTTAGGTTTTATACATATTTCTCTTTTAATGAAATTTATTCCAGCAGTGCTACTTTTTCTTTTTGTCGCCAAGTTAATATGAAATAATAATAAATGCATTCATAACAGGAAAATTATACAATGATTATAATAATGATGCTTCAGCATCAGCTTGAATCTTCAGATGAATTACCCTCATCAAACTCATCAAAACCTTTAGAAACACAACTATTTGTCTTTATTGTGATCACATGAATTCAATAATGCGGAATAAATGGGAGTGTAAAAGATTATAGCTGGATCATTTAACCTAGAAGGCATCATGAAAAGTTTGGTCTGAAACATTGGAGGTTGGTATGGAGTATTAAAACAGGGACTATTGGCCGTATCTACCCGAAAGATCAATATGATTTCTGGGAAGACAACTTTATTAAATCTAAGCAATTTTGTTTGAACGCTTGGAATGATTAATAATAAATCGTCAGTCAATATAAACTACAACATCTTGTATATTCTAATATGGGTATGCTAGTTGAAATAGCAAACATCAATTCATTAAATTTAGGTCTTGCTCTAGTGTGACATGCGATGTCTTAAACTATTTTAACATTCTTTATAATTTAGTATGACGTCATATTACTTTCACCAATGTTTGTCACACTGCAGAATCATTCATAATACATATACTTATAAAAAATGCCCTTTGTGAACATGTTTAATGCCAAATCAAGTTGCGCATGTCTCCTGAAATGAATTACCCCTTTTTAAATAAATGAATAAATAATAAAACCTAGGAAGTATCTCGTGCGTTCCTTTGGGTTCTATGTACCCTTATATATTCATACAATTAACCACTTTGATGTCAATTAAATTGCTATGAACTATTAATCTGTTACGGTATATAGGCTATTGCAAAATGATACTAGTCATTTAAAAATATCTCACTTCGAGAAACATATTCAGCACATATTTCCAATGTGTTGTGGATCCAAATTAAATCCCTCATCAAAATTCATAAACCTTCTTCATATTTCCATTCGCAATCATCTCTCCTTTGTCTCAGACAGGAAATAAAGAAATCCATCATTTCCAGGACAATAGAGGAAATAAGTTTTCCTCTACTGGAGACCACAGTGTAGCAGTCGGAGCTTATTACCCGAAATCATTTTAATTGGCCTCGAGAGTATGAAATTAAACTGTGTGTCAGCTGGAGACGGCCCCTGTCAATCAAAGCATCCTTTATAACGCGCTTCGCTTGCGCGCTTTGGCATTTTGGAGAAGCGCGCGGTCGAGAGCGCACGAACTGATTCATCCCAGATTGCGCGGAAGTTTATTTCACTTATTCTTGAGAAAGTATCTTCTTCCGCACATTCTGCTGAGTTCTGAGTTCTATGGAAATGGATAAATTACCGAGTACGAACATAAGCGCCGGGAACAGCACCGTGGATAGGCGCTCGTTTCTAGAGCGCAGTGGATATCAGCACCTTGATCAAGAAGACCTGAGGGTTTTGATTCCGGTCGTGCTGGGAATCATTTGCGTCCTTGGTTTTACCGGGAATGTAACGGCTATAGGAGTCCTGATAACCAACGCGCGTAAAGGGAAGCTGTCTATAGTAAATGCGCTTATCCTCAACCTGATGCTGGCTGATGGTTTGGTCCTGGCGTTTGCCGTTCCTTTCAAAGCTGCCGCATATTCTCGTGCCACCTGGACGCTGGGTTTGTTTGTCTGCAAGACCTGTGACTGGTTCCTGCACTCCTGCATGGCTGCAAAGAGCTTCACCTGTTGCCATCATGGGCAAAGCTTGCTACAGGTATGTCAGTAACCCCACCAAGCAGGTATCAATCCGGTTGAAGACCATCTTGGTTGCGCTGCTCTTCGCTTGGCTTCTAGCGTGTGTGGTACCAATACCCCAGTGGCTCTTTGCAAGTCTTCAAAGAGAAGCAGGCGGAGTGATTTGTGTGCAGTCTGTGCCATCTGATGCCCATGATTTTATGTCAGTGTACGTGAAGGCGTACCCCCTCGTGGCCTATTGCACACCATTGAGCTTTGCCTTACTTTACTTCTGGAAGGCTTACGGACGGTGCCAACACAGGTCGAGTAAGACCCAGAACCTGCGGACACAGATCAGATCTCGCAAACTGACGCTCATGCTGTTCAGCCTCACCGTAGCCATGGCCATCTTGTGGCTCCCTCAGTGGGTGTCCTGGGTGTGGATGCGGCACGCATTTGAGACTGATGGCATTTTTCCTCCAGTCATCTTCACTCTCTCCGCACAACTTCTCATGTTCTCTATCTCACTCGTCAATCCTCTAATCGTCTTGGCCCTTTCCGAGGAGTTCAGAGAGGGTTACATAGACCTGTGGCGTAGGCTTACCCTCCGCAAGCAACCAGCAAAACACAAGCCAGGACCACACACCCCATCCGCCCCAAAATCTCCCACCCCGAGACCTGAGACATCAGCCCACCTACCTCCCCATCAGTCTGAGCAAACACCTGAGAAGGAAACAAACCAGAGTGCAGGAGAAGAAAGTCCAAGCAACAAAGATGGAATAGTTCTCCAAGATGTAGAGCAGTTTTGGCACGAGAGGGAATCTGGCTCCCAGTTGCACGAAAATGACCCTGTGCCCTGGGAAAACCAAGACCTCAGTGAAGGAAAACAGTAAAAGACTCCTGTCCATGGCATTACAACGGTTATAATTTATCCTCTTTTTCAACACAAAGAGAAAAAAAATCTGACCTCACTTGAATTGAACACCTTACAAAATCATAAATGAGTTATGGTTTGTATTGTTTGGTTTCTATTGTGATTTGTATGTTTCTATGTATACCTCTTCTCCAAAAGAGAAAGCTGGTTTGGTATCATTTATTACAAGTGCTAATATATAGAAATGACTTTGTATTATTTGTATTGTATGATGTTGGTTGAAGATTTAATTGTACGTATTATATATTACTATGGGTAGAGATATTAGTAAAAAACAGCGTTGACATCTTGTGAACATGTTCTTTATGACGAAAGCCAAAAATCTGTGTGTATATCCATCATCTGCCTATAGTGTTTTTTTCTTTTTGTTTGAAAGCCTGTTTCGAGCAAATTCAGAAAGCAAGATCCATGTCTATGGAAATTTAAAACACATTCTAAGAATAAATATTTAGAAAGTGCATTTGTGTAAAATAATAAATTTTAATACATTACTGACAGTGGAGTTGTGTTTTTTGTCATCTCTTTTAAATTGAACAAAATAAATACTGTCAAACGAGTGTAAAAAATGGGTTGCTTTTATTCAAGTTCAGCTGTACATAAAGCAAGTCCAAAAAACACGATTTTTTAAGAAACATCTGAACAGTTAAATTAAACTGTCTGGCCAGGTGACATGGTCCCCTGCCAGTGCGGTCATAACACATTGTAAACAAGCTAATGAATACATCCGTACATACTCAGCATCTAGAAACATTGTACATGTTGACCAAACAATCCGTTAAAATAACAAATGCAAAGAGAGGCTTTCATCCTTCTTGAAAATCCCTGTGGGTGACCAAATAAATCTTCAAGAAACCGGGAGGATCCCCCAATTTGAACAAATCACAGTTTCTAAAAACAGAAAATAGATCTTGCGATGGGTAAACGAAAACACTTTCAGGTGAGGACCAGGCTGACAGGAGGAAAAACAAACGGGAGGTCAGACCTTTCAGGACATCACCAGGCTCTTCCATTGACACACCATCTAATGCTGTCCAACCCTTCAGACAGGACGGATGAAATGTGTTCTTAATACTCTGTGGCCACAAACCTTTCGAGTTGATTAAAAAAATACTTACTTGGTATCTTATGTTCACCGTGTTTGGTTATTTCACATGTCTGAGTTAGGTGTGATACAAATGAAACAGATGTCATCTGTGTCAGGAGTGTATGAATGGTGAACGAAACAAGTCTAAGTAGTGATTTCAGAATCCGTTTATCCAATCCAAACCATCGCTCTGAGGTATACAGCCCTGTTTTCTCTAGAGTCCTTCTGGACTGTAGCGATCGATCCTGCGGTTTCTGGGAGTCCATAATATGATTTGTGGATTTGGGAAGAGGAAATGATCTGGGAGTAGTGCGCGTTATCACTTGGTAGAGCGTCGGGTAGGTTCAAAGGCGGTGGGAGGGGGAGGTGGTCCCCGGCGGTCCAGCTCTTCCACATATGACATCATAAGTTTGTGCCTTTCTTCTGGCACGGACTCCAGAATCAGATACCTTTTATCCTTCTGCAGGATCTTCTCCATGTCCGACAAGTGCTGATCTGACTCCTGCATTAACTTACGTGATCTACAAACACAAAAAGGACATTGAAATTAGTCAAACATAATGGACCCCCCTCTCCATACAAAATGGTTTACTCATGTTTTACATTCACTGTGCTTTCAAAATGAACAATACTTTTGTAAAGACCATAAATATAATGATTTCTGAAAAGAATCACAGACTGGTGATTTAAAGAGTCTCACTTGTAGGTGATAAACCTGGTCTCCTTCAGGAGTGTTCTAAAGTCTGCTTTGGCTGTGATATACTTGTCTTTGATGTAGTCATCAAACTCTCTCTGGCGTTTCTATAGTGACGGCAAAGAGGTGAACATTAGGAACAAATCCTAATTATAACAGAAACATTAACCTTCCACAATAGAGAGAGTGACACGTCTTTTTGTATTAACAGGCAAAGGCGTTCTTTACCCTGTCACTGCCGGAGAACTTAATGCATCTTGGATCTTCTTTAATGAGCTTCTTCACTTCTTTCCATGTCGACATTAAGGAGATCTAACGTAGTGTAAAGATTTAAAGTCAGTTAATTCGGAGATACATTAAGAAACGTGACTCGTGTGACAGTATAAAACTCCTTCTCACCGATATTGTCTCGTCCAAAAGTTGGCGAAAATGCTCCTTTTTCTTTTTGGCGAGAGCCTCGATGTGCTCATTGAAGAGCCTCTCTTTTTCATCTCGCTCTAAGAGAGAGGAAGACTCCCAGCGATGGTCCTTCCTCAGGATCCGACGCGTCTCCGACCAGTTGGCGTCTGATGATTTCACCTGTCACATTCACAACACAACAAACTCAATAATCACACATTAAATGATGAATAAAACAAAAATAAAACGAAATATTTAATAAGTAATAGATTTTGTAGGCTAAGCACAAATTGAGCATTGCGGTGAGAGTAAACAAGCAATAACAGGTCTGTGTGTTTGTTTACCATATCAGACAAGAGTGCTTTAAAATGCTGGATGGCCTCCTCTCTCTTGTGCTGCTCTCGCTCCCGATCGATCTCTTTGGTCTGTTCTGAGCGAAACCTCTGCACCGCCCGCTCTCTCTCCCTCAGGCTGGCCTCGATCCGGGCCTGCTTCTCCAGTTCCTTCTCTGTCTCTGAGTTTGGGTTCTGCAGGGTATGAAGACTGAACTTTAGAAACAACTGACCACAGACAACCACACATTCAACTGGTTAAGACATCAGCAATGCAAAGGGTTCGATTACTAGGCAATATACAACCCTGTTAAATATATACCATATAGATATATAAAAAGATGTCTACCATTTTTACTGTCCCTGCTACAAATGATAAATTACCATTGCAAGTCACTTCAAAAAGTGTCTGTCAAATGCATTGATGATTTCTACACATTCCTCCGGGGTTTGTCTATATACGTC
Source organism: Triplophysa dalaica (assembly GCF_015846415.1). NCBI lineage: Eukaryota > Metazoa > Chordata > Actinopteri > Cypriniformes > Nemacheilidae > Triplophysa > Triplophysa dalaica. Next base: position 3,969,659 of record NC_079557.1, read on the forward strand.
ACTTGATTTGTGTTGAGAAGCTTGTGTTAACCTTGGCAAGCCGCTCTACGTAGTTCTTGAAGAGCTCCTCTCGGACTGCTGAAGTCTCCACAGCTTTATAGCGAGGGTCGGTTTCCATCTTTTCCTTTACTTTGCTCCAGCGCTGCTGACCATCCACATGATAATCTGACAGAAGTTCATAGAAGTCCTGCTTGACCTAAGCAAATACGAATAAAACACGGCAACATTAAAGTTCAGGTGCTAGAGAATCTGATAAAGATCTGAACTGGCAACTAAAGGTGCAAACCCAATAACCATCGTGAGCCAGGCAGTTAAAACCAGGTGAGTTAAAGTCCCCGTGAACCGGAAATTGCAATCGTTTTTACTTCTGTATTCTGACACATTTCCGAGTGAAAAGGAATTTCAAAGGAGTAAATGAGTGGGCGTGGCTTGTGTTTTTCCCTGTGAATTGATTGGATGTGTAAAAACAGCCATTGCATTATCCTATGAAACTGGCAGCAGACTGACAGTTGAAGGGGAGGAGTTAACGGATGCTCCGCCCAAGCCGTATAGTTTACGTCATTTGAGATGGATAGTCATCACAGGGCGGAAGTGCATTTTATGATTTTAACGGAAGATTGTGAGGGTACATTAATTTAAAAAAGAAAATGACCCACATTGATAAACCACTTACTATTAAAGCTGTAATATCTCAAGAAAAAATAAGAAATTTAAATTCCATATCAAATTGTTGAAATTCTTCAATTTTCCAAATTAAATTCTTATAAATGACTTAAAAATGTTAAAACTACTTAACTGCTATAGGTTTTGTTTTGGCCATTGCAAAGCTAACAAAAAGTCACTAAAACAGTTAATACAGTTTGATAATAATATAGAATGAGACGGGTATCCTCCGGCATACCCCACCTGGTGAACACTCCCTCCCAACCTATGCCCCCCCCCGCACAGGTGACATTTCACTGGCATTAATGTTTGATGGCTGACCTTTAGCTGTCAAAAGCAATCAGCCCCGACTCTCTACACTTAACCCCAGCCACCGAGACAGTGAATGTTTGGACCAAACTCCAGGACACATTACAGCAGATCAACTTACACACAGACAGTCTCTCTCTCTCTCTCTCTCTCACTCTCTCTCTCTCTCTCCTGTTTGTGTATTTGACTGTGCAGATATGCAATGCAAAAAAATAAATCTGCAAATATTGTGAGAATGACCAAAAGATATTGTCTAATGATGGATGGGTGGTCTTAAGTTTTTGCAGAAACTCCTACGGAGCATTTTGTGTTTTTACAGTCTCAAATGGCAGGTAAAAAAACGGTTCAAGATTGACCGCTCAGCTAAAGGTGGAATAAGATGTTTGCAAGTGGTTGAATGACCCAGAACAAATACAAGAGGACCAGTGGTGTGGTGTCATCTTTTGCTTCCATTAATCAATGTGGTATATAAAAGATAAAGTAAAAAAATACACTTTTTTCTGTAATGTAGCAAATACTGTCGTTTTGAATTCTGCAAAGTTAAATAAGGCAAGTTAAACTTTTTACTGATACAGATTTTTGGTTTTGGTTTTCTGGTTTATCGTATTAGGAGTAAATGGGCTTTCTTACCTTGTCTCCCCGGTTCTTTGAGTTCTCCTTTTCCTTCTTTCTGAGGGTCGTCATAAACTCGATAAAAATGGCTTCTCTGTCTTTCATCTTCTCGACTCCCTTAAAACGTGAATCCCTTGCGTGTTTGGAAGCAAACTCACTAAATGTTGTTCTGCAAGGTAACAAAGTGATTTAAGCAAAGATCTATTTTACACACAACAAATCAAACAAACAAAACTGTTTATTGTATTAAAATGATATCTATCTCACCTGGCGCTGAGTTTAGCTTCCTCCATCATTTTCCTGAAGTCGTCTTTCACCTGCATGATTTTATTCTTCTTCTCCTTTCGTTCCTCCTCAGCACGAGTCTTCACATACTGATCAAACACCTGCAGAGGGGACAGCAGACATGTGATTATATGAGATGAGTGGGTTACAGTACATACAGTAAATATGAAGATCAATCCCAGGCTCTGTCTTAAACTATAGTACCCAGTCTACTAAGACATTTTAGGCACACTCTTAACCTTGCTGGCAAAGTTAAACTCTTTAAAAGCTTTTTGTACGAAGAATTTGTGCACACCATGTACTTTTTGCACTTATAATTATTAATTATTATCTTTATTAGCAAATAAATCACACCTAAAATACCCTAAACTACCATATTTGTGGCCATTAGAGTAAAACAACAGTTGTTTCATTTCGACACATCTAATTTGAATATTGAGTAACATCAGATGCTATTTTGGATCCATCACCTATAAAACAACACATTTCTAGAACTTTATTCATTATTTTCCAGTGTTTTACACTCATGAAAATATAAATGGACTGGATTTCAATCTATTTCAAAGGATCTTGTATCTCTATATTGGGTCTTTTTTTTACGAAACCACTGAAACATCATGGCAGTAAAGATTTTAATTATAAAACATACAATTTGGTAACACAAAAATATCACAATAAAGATAATTGTGTTCTCTACCTTGGACAAAACATAATTTTGATATTGGAATTCATTATGTATATTTTTGCTTTTCCTGCTGAAAATCTCATAACCGTAACGCGTCACGAATTGTCTGAGAGCATTAAAACGATAGGATGTTTTACTAGATGTCCCTAAATGACAAATAAATATATATTGAGAGAATATTCATGCATAATAAAAATGAAGAAATAAGTGTCCATGACTGAAATTCTCATCCTCTGTAAAAAATATATTTACATTATGTATGTAACGTTATGATTTTATTGTAAGGAAACAGCACCTTTCAAATGGCTAACAAGTTACCAGATTACTTAATAAGATTACTTTATATTTTTCTAGTTGAAAATATTTAAAAGATTATCGTCACCCTCTGTACATTCTCATTACCAATAGAGGTAGTTTTCAGCATTAAAAATGTTACATGTATAATTTTCGATTAAAATAATTAATTAATGTCTTATGTACGATTAATAAAAATTTGCTTAGGCATCATGGCTTCACTTATATTTGCAAAACATGGAACTAAAAGTTTCAAATGGTAATGGTAATGAGAACTTTGAAGGACTTATTCTGTAAAACAAATTTTTAAAAACTTTTTTAAATGTTTGCCTTTAAACACGTCATAACTTGTTTTAAATGAATATAAAATGAAATTTGTTGATACAAGTGATTTTAAAAAAATCATGTTTGATATCTTGACACCGAGATTTTATGAGAATCACCCATATGTGTGACCAATTAGGGAGTTTTACAACAGTTTCTAATGGCAGCTGCTCATGTATGCAGCAGACATGGCCTTTCAGTCACTCAAACGACTTTGAAACAAACAGGACAGCTAAATAATCATATACGTATATACACAGCTAAATAAATACCTGTTTCCTCTCTTTGGGATTCAGCAGTAGATATCGAGGATCAAAAACAATCTTATGGAGCTCCTTTTCCCAGGTAGAGAACGCCGATACCTTGGTAAGAAAACGGAGACACAGAGGTGAAAAAATGAGTCGTGGAATCATATCAACCCCCCTCTATTAATTAGGGCCATTATAATGAGGAGAGTGTTCGATAGGTGAGCCCCTCTGAGCGTGTTCCCCTCCTGCGGCGCTAGAGTCAGGGTGTGTAAGCCTGACGCTTTTCATCCTGCATCCCACCATCCCTAATGAATGACACACACTCGACAGGTGGTCCACAGCTTCCTTCTCGCTGCCTCCAACCCTCTTTCTTTTCCCACAACGCTAATTGGCGCAACAAGAGGGGTGTAATTATATGGGGGGCCATCGGCAGCTCTTCTGCGATGGCTGTATGTGCAGCCGTACGACGAAGATGAGGATGGGGGAAAGGATCTCGCCTTGATGATGAGACCCTTTGACTGTAAACGTGCCTTTCATCTTTGGCACAGGACGATGAAGTAAAGGGCAAATACCTCTTGAAGAGATCTCTGTCACATACGCGACATGTGCGATTATTTATATTTCATAGTAGAAACATCAAATCTGTTGCCAAGGGGAGGTGGGAGATGTCTCTGATCACCTGAAAATGTCAGGTGAGTATTTTAATGAGGACTGAAGCTTAAAAACAAACGACGGGTTTAACCTTTCAGACCAGAAATTAAATAAATATCTCGCCACGCAGGAATCACACCCAGCCAAAGCGCTTGGTAGTTGTCCGCTGTTTGGTTAATAAAGATGTGGCCGTACAAACACATAGATTGAACGCACTTCTAACATTTAAGAATAGGAAAAGAGTATGGAAATTAAGTTATGATTATTATCATTTTTTAGTACCCATCATTAAACCTCTGCACGTTATTGCCCATCTCTTAAGTTTACCATGTGCATTCTGGGATACTTTTTAAACCATATTGGAGTTGACATGTACTTTCTATGCTGGGCAATTCACTATCTGTTCTAGATTACTAAATAAAAAAATAGGGGTATTGTATGTGTTTGAAATTGACAATTTGTCTGCGCAATTTATATTTGTCTACAGAACTTCAAGGTTTTAAGCCTTCAGATCAAACTTTTTTTAAGATCATCAACATAACCGAATAAATGAGCAGGAATGTCATTCGAGTCATCTGTTTCTGTTTGTATGTAATATATCTACAGTACGTATTTGTGTTTTACCCCTCGTTCAAGCAGCATGTCTTTAAACTGATTCATCCGGGCCTCCTGAGGAACCACGGCTCTCTCTCGTGCTGCCTTTAGCTCTGCCTCCATCGCCGCCTCCTTCTCTGTGTCAACATCCTTCTCCTCTATTCTAATGCAAACAAACAAACACAAACAACCAATAAGCAGGAGGTGTGAGATAAGGTCACGTCATGCTTTTGAGTGCCGCTTCTTTTTGCATGAATAATTAAGATCAATCAGATGTCAAAATTAACACTCATCCATGTACACATCTAGTATTTGAATGATTAATCACTGCACATTATTTCAAATGACAAAATGGCTTGTCTTTGTAAAAGACCCCCCAAATAACTTCTGTCATTTACACACACTCGAGTTGTTCCAAATCTGTTTAAATGTCTTTGTTCTGATGAAAACGGAGAAAGACATTTGGAAGAATGCTTGTTACCAAACACTGACTACCAAATAGTAGGAAAAATGGCAATGGTAGTGATAAGTTCCCCAGAGCTGTTTGCTTTAGTACATTCATCAAAATATCTTCTATCTATAGAACAAAGAATTTTATAAAGCAAATTATTCAACTTTGGTAGTCAATGGTGGCCAATAACTGTTTGGTTAGAAGAAATACTCCAAATATCTTTCTCGGTGTTCATCAGAAGAAAGGCATTTAAACAGATTTGAAACAACTCGAGTGTGAGTAAATGATGACAGAATTTTTATTTTTGGTAAAACGGTTACTTTAACCAATAGTCACATAGTGATTTAGGTATAGGAGTTGCATCGGACGTGCACGCACCTGACCCCCAGTTAACTTCCGGTTTGTGTTTGGCTAAAGTCTTCTAATAGAACTATATATATATTTTGTTTCGTTTATGTTAATATTAATTAGTAATATTATTTAACTATTTAATTTTTTTATTAAATAAGCAATTTGTTGAATTTTGTTGTATGTTCATTTTATTAAATAAAGAATGTGTTAAATGGGTCCTGTAGTTTGGTCGCATTTAAACAAAGCATATGGTATATTGACATGTATCGGTTGAGCTTGGTAAAAATACTGGAAAGACAAGTCTAGCCAAGTAACGGTTCTTTGCGGTTTATTTTGATTGTTATTAGGAATAATATTAAGGCACTCTATTGTATGTGAATGTGTACCGGAAGTTCAGTTGGGGTCACAAAAGTGTTCATGCACAGTTATGTTTTTTTATGTTGTAAAGATGAAACCTTCTTTTGTAATTAAATATTGCTAAAATTCTTACTTTCTTCTCTTGATCTTGCTGGCTTCATCATCCATTATGTCTTCAGCTAAAGTGGATTCGGGCTCCTCCTTAGCCAGCACTGTGTCCCAGGAAACACACAAACAAACGAAAGAAGGTTTAGATGGATTGTTGAAATACATTTGACACGGAAGAAAAGCTATTTTAAGGAGAACTTTATAACATTAAACAGTATAATGCAATACCTAAGCAAGGTCACACGAGATAAAGCAACAAACAAAACGCTTAAAAAAATCTTCAATGATGAGTTTTTTTCAAGACATTTATTCTTCACAGCAAGATCAAACTAATATTAAACCACGTGTTTCTATGGAGATGACCTTTACCCAGTTTGTGGCTGTTATCCAGGCCTCTTTTGTGTGGTGGTTCCTGAATGGCTTTATCGACATCGGCACGACCCACCAGCTCCTCCGGCCGCTCCCACATGGACAGACGTGAGGTGGGGTTATAATAAAAGACCCGCTCGTCGCCCGTCCACACCACGCACCTATATGACACAATCAAATTCAAAACACGTGAAAGGTTACAGTACAAGCGTCAGTTCCTCATCTGCACTCTGGGGAAAAACTGTGTGGAGTCATTGGGTTAAGAAAATAAACGACTAGTTGCCTACCATGGTGTGCCAGGGATGGGTGTTGTAGCCACAGGTTTTGCTTTTACAGCTGCTTTCTGTTGATCTGTCATCTCGGCCTCTTTCAGCTCCTAAGATTAAGACACAGATGAGGTGTGAGCTTTCTTTTCCATTTAAAAAACTCTCAAATCTGAGCTTGTTTCTAACCTCTCTTTGTTCTTTTGGAGGTTCGATTTTTGAACTTCCAACCTCCATGTCCATGAGTTCAGCATCGATCATGTCCATGGTTATATTCTTGATCTTCTCATTTTCTTTTTCTGTTACAAAAACATGGAGATGAACGTCTGTAAGATTTCAGAAAATATTTTTTTTGTTGATTGTTTAAAAACGTTTGCATTAATCATATTAAAGCAGCACTTTTGAACTTTCGCTTCTGGGTCCACCCATGTGGATGATACCTGCAACTCCTGTTACAAGTGTCGTAAATAATATCGCTGTATAAGCTAACATGTGGGCAGCAATACATTTGAATTGTTTACAAAGCTGATGGAACCGACGAATGCAGAAACGCAGTTTGGAAACCATATTGCACTCTTTCGCAGGAAGGGGACTGTATGTACCAACCCGAACACAAAAGTTAAATTGTGTGTTTTTAGCCTCTAGGAGGTTGCTCAGGTAGCAGCGACTGTAGAATTTGACCAGTTAAGAATTGTCCTGCCATTGAAATCATTTTTGAGACATTATTTTAAGGTCGAAAAAACTACAAAGTGTTGCTTTAATTCAATTGAAACATGCAAGCCATATCTATAATTGCAGGAGACAACCTCACAACTTGAGTCGTCACAAGGATATCTCTAACCTGTCTTTTTTAGCTCCTCAGGTTTGTCCCAGGTGGTCTCCTGAGTGTGTTTATTATAATAGTAGGACTTTCCGTCCGGCGTTCTGAACTCAACCCAGTCGGATGTGCCCATACCTCCAGGCAATCCTGAGGGTCTGGCTGCCATCGCCATATGATGGGGCATCATGGGAACTAAGGGTGGTGCCATGCCAGGGAGCATTCCTTGATATTACACACAAAAAATCAGAATCTGTTCAAAACATGTCACTATTCTTAGCCACATTCAGGAAAAATAACGGCAGTGTAGATAAATAAACTGCAAAAAATGACTTTCTTAGTAAGTATTTTTTTCTTGTTTTCCAGTAAAATTGTCTATAAACTCTTGGATTTTTTGATGAGCAAAATGACCTAAGAAAATAACTCGATTTCACAATCGCACAATTGTACGGAAATTTCATTTTTTTTATTAAAAACAAGACTTATTTTATTCAGTTTGCTCATAAAGAAAATGCTTCATGATTCAAGAATGTTTAGACATTTTTATTTGGAAAACAAGAAAAGAAGACTAACTAAGAAATTTAATTTTTGCAGAGTATAACTAAAAAGAAATATGTGATGTCACAGTTGCGACTTATAGAAACGGGTTAGTACAGGTTTAGTACAGCAAAACGGTCAACTTAATAAAGGATTATAAAAAGGTCAAGACATGTTCTAAATGTATAAAAAGCACGATGTCACATGCAAATGAGAGTATCACAATATCACAAGAAAGAGACACAAGGGATGAACAACAAACCACGACAACAGTGTTATCTGATTTTCTACAGCTGTTTTTAATCTAGGTTGCTGCCTAGAACTCCACTGTAATTGTTTTTGACAGCCTCAAATGTTTTGCTTACTCTAACGTTATTCATCAAAACTGTTAAGTCAAAACAAGCGACATGATGCTGTTAAAAGACACAGTTAACATCATATTAAACTTGAACTGTTATGGTGAAAACAGAGGGGCGTCTAATTTTGAGTAATTGATTGTAGTTAAAAAAAGCATAAAGATCAACAACAGTTACTAACATGCCATAATGGGGAGGGAATTACCGTTTTTGGTAGGAGAGATAGTCTTTACATAGGGACAGCTTACTATCTGCATCATTGCTACACCTGAAAGAGCGTATAAGCAAGCACAGAGTGTTGGAAAAGAGACGAAGCCACTTTCACACATGAAACCTGTTAAACGGCAGTAAAATTGATGAAGTCCTTTTAGCATCCGTCCAATTTGACGACCTTTCTTTCCACAACGTAGATCAGCAACCCACATTTCAGATGCAGTAGAGTACCTCTGAATGTAAAACCACATGATGTTAAATAAACAGAAAAGGATGCATGTGTGAAAGTGTCGACTACTGCATCTGGGTGAAATACATGACGAAATTGCAAGTTTAGGAATATTCTACACTGCGAACTGATCTAAGAACCCCTTGTCTTTGATTAAATAATATCTGACTTTGTTGCTTGGCAACAAGTGCACATGAAAATGGCAGATTACTGCCATCTATAGAACACGGAACGTCACTTCTGCAAAAGTCTGAATTCATAATTACTTTTAAACATAATAAAGCCTTCTCTTTAAAACCTCCTGCTAACCGATGATTTCCAGAGGTTAGTTCACAGTCATTCAAAGAACAGAAAGGGAAAAAATATATCTGACGAGTCTCTTGTCAAACTACACACATGCTCTGATCGAGGAAAAAGACAAAAAGACAAGGATTTATAACCAGACCAGGGAACAAAGGTGTGAAAGGCAGTTGCATTCAAAGACCGCTAGCAGAGCAGAAGAATGTGTAACGGGATTGTCGGTCAAACCTACCGGGAAGTGGAATAGGCATGCCGGGCAAAGGCACTCTGAAGGGGGGCACCATGACAGGAGGAAATCCCGGCATTGTAGCTGCTTGCTGTGGCACAGTGTGGGGCAGTGCCATTGGCATGGGCGGCGGTCCTGCCGTCATGGCGACCGTAACCGTTGGGGGATTGACAGATGCTAATTGGGGTGGCAGGGCAGATGGGGTTGTGGTCACAACAGCCGACATTTCCACGACCTCTGGGCCTTTAGGGGAAACAATTGGGAGACATAAAAATAAGGACAAATTTTCACAAATTGAATACCGAAAAATTCAATGACATCAGAACGTACCTGATCCAGGTGTCGGGAGGAGGGGCGAGGCTGCAGTCATGCTGGGGGAAGGGGCGGAGCTTATGGGAGTGTGAGAGCTATGCGAGGTTGCGGTGCTGCTGAGAGCAGGTGGGATGCCGGGAGATGAGCCGGGCCCGGTGTTAGCAGCGCCTGCTGCGGCGGCAGCCGCAGCCACCTGACTCAGCATGAGCGGACCCAGCTCGGCCTGCTGGATCACCTTGACACCTTCAGGCTTCGTCCAGGCTGACTCCCTTGTACGTGCGTTATAATAATACACCTTAAAGAAGAATTTATAAGGTATCATTTACCCGCACTTAAAATGGGAGTGCATGATAAAATGTGTAAAATTCTCTAACATGTTAATTTAATAACAATAATAACATGAACTGATAAAAGATTTCAATAAATCAATAAAATAATCAATGTATTACATAATCATTGTAAGATGCCTTGACTTATCGATTCCTTCCGCCATACCTTTCCTTCTGGACTCTTGTTCTCCACCCAGATCTCCTCTGTCGGGGTCAGGGAAGGTGGAGCAGGAGAGGCTGAAGGAGGAATTCCCGGTGGGAAAATCATGCCAGGTGGAGGTGGCATGGATGATCCTAGCGGGGGCATGAATGGTGCTCTCTTTCAAAACACACAAGAAAGATTATGATGAAAATACAACGGAACACATTAACAGGAATGTTTCATCTTTGTTTTTCAATTGGCACAAAGTTGTGTCATTTTGGATTTACATGTTTTGCATTCAAAACAGATGGCAATCCGTACCTGTAAAGGTGGGGCACCCATGGGTGGGGGCACACTAGGATCAAAAGGGATTCGTCCGAACGGAAGCTGGGATGGGGGTGGAGGACCCCTCATCATGGCAAAAGGAGGCACGGGGGTGCTCAGTAACGGTTGTCTGCGGGAGGCGGGGTTAGTGGGAGGAGGAGCAGCGGATGGGAACCGTAGTGTTGGCTGCTGAGCCATGCTGTTGGGTAAACAAATATTTATTTACAGAACAATATCTGTACACCATAGCTGCAGCACAAAACACACCCTGCTAAAAAGCTTTATGCTTTATTTTTGCCATTAAAACCATGCTAAAGTTTCCTCGTGTAGTGTTTTATTCCAGAAGAATTTAATAGCGTCCCATTGGTTCCCACCACCCAGATAACGTTTCATCAATATAATCAATAAATCACATTACCATTAGAGATCATTATGTTTTCCATTAAAACCAATACAATTCCTTTTTTCCTATTGTTTTTATTAGCGCAGCTCGTTTTACTCTTTCACACTAAACTCCCAAAAATCGTGCGATTTTATAAAGGCTTAAATACACAAATACGGGCATTTATTTCCCACGCTAATTTCTAGCAGCTAGACTGAGAGAAATAAAAAATATCTACATAAAGATCCATTCAGTCATATGCTGTTATTGTGCCTATATCGTCAACGAACTAACCGAACAGACCAGGCTTAAAAACGCGGAAACCGGTGAACTTGTAAAACCGTCCTATTGCATTATTAAAGAAAACCCGAAGTGCATATATAACTGCTCGTTGGTTTTACCCGAAATGCGTAATATAGCGCTAAATCAGTACCTGTTAGCGGCAAGGCCAATGCTTTCTGCATCTGTGTGCTCCGCCATCACTGAAAAACAATAAAAGTCCCACTTCCGGTCTGGGGATGTTCAAATTTCTCCTTCTATCAGGATGTCTGCTTAAAATAAGCTTATATTCCCCAATATTTAACATTAAAAATATTAAGAATACGTTGTTGTGCTTTTAACATAAAATTGCAATAAACAATTATGTAATGTGTATGTAAAATATTCTCAATTTTATATAGAATATAAATATATATTTAGTATTAAACTTTACTTTATTCACATATTTTTTTTCACAGATATTTCGTTGTTTTTGCATAGCTTCTATTTTGGATAAACTGACTTCCTTTTATGAGACCGGAAGTACACAAAACGCAAGGCGCTCACGTTGGATTTTGTCATGGACACCGTACATGCTCGTTTCAAAGATAAAATCGGCGAGGTGCTTTTACCTGGCGATGTGTTCAAATTCAGTCTTCCAGAAGGTGGAGACTGTAATGTCAAAACTGAAAAAATAATATGCGGTCCAGGGCTTCGGAGAAATGGCGAGGAAGTTCATGTGTGTAAAAGTGGAATTCTTCGCCATAAACAAGCAAACCTGTACTGGATAGACTCTCAGCAGAGACGGGTGAGAGACTAACTTACAACAAACCCCCCTCTTCACCCTTTCTTGCACCGTTAATGTTTCAGACATGTTCATGGTTTATCTGGAATTACTAGAGAACTTCATTACAACTTTGTGTATACAAATGATGTAATATGTTATTTAATTAATGCTCATAGCGCTCCGTTTTGTTTGTCACCACCTAGAATCTTTAAATACATACATAGCATCTTTAACTGTACATTTTAACACGTAATTTAATGTCGTTTAAAACATGTTATTTCCATCTGTAACTAATCTTATTCTGTTATTTCCACTTTAATTCTTCGCACAGTACATCCCAACAAAGGGTGAAAGTGTCATTGGTATTGTGACGGCAAAGTCTGGAGATATCTACAAAGTGGATGTTGGAGGAAGTGAGCAGGCATCCCTTTCGTATTTGGCATTTGAGGGATCTACAAAGAGAAACAGACCTAATGTGCAGGTACTTTCGACAGCTTTATCAAGCCACATAGTTTAAATGTATTTAATAGATACTTAAAATGTTGTTACATTTACTCAAACCCTTCTGTTTTTGTCTCGTTTAGTCGTTCTTCTTCAATGTCTTCCCACATTCTATTTTGTATTTACAAAACAATAAATAATTAAACTGTATATTTCAATTTAGGTTGGGGATTTAGTGTACGGCCAGTTCACAATTGCAAACAAAGATATGGAGCCTGAGTTGGTGTGTATAGACAGCTGTGGCAGAGCCAATGGGATGGGGGTGTTTGGAGCCGATGGCCTGCTTTTTAAAGTCTCAGTGGGTTTAGTGCGCAGGTTTGTGTCCACAGCACCAACATATCATATAATCATTTAATACAGAGTTTAACATTTGCAAGACATCTATACTTGAAAAAAAGCTTCACAGCAAAAATGCACACATTCTCTATTTCCTCAGACTTCTGGCTCCTCAGAGTGAAATAGTGAAGGACCTGGAAAAGATTTTCCCTTTTGAGACGGTTGTTGGGCTGAACGGAAGAGTGTGGGTGAAAGCAAAGACTGTTCAGCAAACGCTGATAGTTGCCAATCTTCTGGAGACCTGTGAGAACATGACCTCCCAACAGAGACAGACACTATTCAAGAAAGTGACAGAAGGCTCCTTCTAGTGGACACATCATATACCAACCAGTGCAACCAGAGGTGATAAAACCACATCATCAAATGTGGATGGACATTTTTTTTCTGTTGTTTGTTGTGGGTGATGCACCATTGAAGTGGCCCTTTGTCTTGTACTAAAACATTGTACATGGAATATTTTGCCTACAGCACATGTTTGTATTCCAGAAAAGTAAATTAAATTCCTCTGATTTAGTTTTTTTGTATAAATCTGGTCTGACACTTCACTGTTTACTTAAACATCATCCACATAGTGCACTAAATGTGGATAAAATATAAATGTTTGCTAAACAAGACATATTTGAAGTGGTTTTATATTCTGTATCCAGAGGGGGGCATCATTTCCCTAACTGTTTCAGTGTTCTTGCTGTTTTGTCGACCTCCTATTCATCATAGTTTCAGGAAATTACATATGTTTTCTGGATAATGGAAGGCCATGATTTTAATCAGCACATTTTATATCCTCTTTTTGGGAAATACTTCATTTTCACATGATGAACATTATTCTTTAGCAAGACAACTGTGTCAATTCAGGCATAAATTGTGAAAAGGTCAAACTAGTAAAGTAAAGGTCAAACTGGTAAACAATCCTAAACTGGTTTCAGTCTGGTGTTGTTTTTCCGATGAAAAGATAAGGATCACCAGTATTGGCATGTTGGGAGAGCAGCCAGGGAGTTCCAGTCTTCTATAGATACGCTGACTCCACCAGAATGAGGAGGGGGGGGTGTTCATCTTTGCCCTGTCATGTTATAACAAAGGTCTTTGGTACACACGAAGCCAGAGCTAAAGAAATATCCCACCTCTGTCACTGCTTATCCAGTAATATTCAGGCATTCCTCACGGAATCAAATGACTTATTTTCCTTGCTGGCTTTCGGGAGCTGTTAGACACAGTTGAAATGATTTAAGTGTATTTTTATGATTTAATTATATATAATCAAATTAAATTAGAACTACTTAACAGTTATTGATCCTTTTCAGAGGTTTAACGTAAATAAAATTTTGGACACATAATGTTTGTTTGTTGTTGCTGCTGAAACCGATTATACCACTTCATAGGAAAGGAGAAAACGCACAATTGGGGTCCTTGTCTAGATTTATTTTGTGAGAGTAAACATCAACATTGTCACACAAGTGGCAGAATCAAGGATTTCAGAATGCCACCTATATATTTGGGATTGAATACAACCCCTTAAGATCTATATCTATTGCCATATGCAGTGATTCTCTATGCAAGTGAGAAGTGAGATCCCATGTGGTCATCGATGAGTCTGTAGTTTGGATAAAGATGCTGACCTTCATGGAAAGATCATCTGAGCACATTACAAATTTTCCGCGCGCTCTTTGTTATCCTGAAAATAAAAAAAATGAAATTACTTATGTATGCAAACAAGCTAGCAAAGCAATACTACAGGCGTGGGAGACATGAGCTAATCAAAAAAGTGTGTTTGAGATCTAATAAAATCTGCCTTTCCTGAAACTATGAAGCCAGCTCTAATATAAAAGCAAACGGCCTAAAGATCTTGTTTTAGTATAATAGGCCAGTTAGACCAATTAGTTTAGTTATCCTATGCCACAAGCATCTTAATAGCAGAATAAGTTTAACAGCTTCCTTGCGAGCCTGATCTCCAGCCTGTTAGGACAAGCGTTCTTTTCACAAATATGTTCTCACATCTCTACTGAGAAACACATACCTTCCATTCTGCTACATGTGTGGCTGTAGGCTGATGGGCAGAAAGTACAATGAAACGATTAAATAGTATCTTCCGTTTCGCCTTTGGTGTGTCAAAACGCTTGGTGTGTGGTTTTCGCTGTTATTCAAAATATTTGTAAAATACTGGAGATTTATTATTGCGACGGGTGAAGTCGAATTTGTGTCTCAATGAAACCCAGAGACAAACATTTAAATAAAGTTTATTCTGTCAGTCTTCTGTTAGTAAAATGAGAACATTGAGTCAATGCATTGAATCACACAGCTTAAAAACAAACTTTTAGATAGATCAACAATTTTCAAGAAGTTGCTCAGCCCTCACTGGTATATAACACAGTACATATGGAATACTCTTCACGTTCATTGTATGGAAAGTAGCTGCCTGGCTAATCATTTTTATGCTCCACGGAAAAGAAACATCATGGTTTTGAATTGCGCAATATTAGGCGATGACATACTTATTTTTACACATTGAATAGTAAGTGGCACATATAATATTCTAGGGAATGAGTTAGGTTTGCTCATCAAAGTTATGTAAATGGCAAATCTCCTCCAGCTGCCTGCCACCGTCTCCTGCGTCTGTATTTTCTATGAATGTGCATTTATTGTTTCTCCAGGGTCTTGAGCCCATGAGCGGCAATGAATCACTGACTGTGCGTTCAGTGCCAGAGAAAATAATCCCTGCCGAGAAGAGAGTCTTAGTGGGCCGCTGTCGCACAAGCTGAGAAAACTCTGCTAAAGCTTTAATAACAAACACAGGCTTGACACCGATGACTCTGCTGTCTTAGTGGATACAACAGATTCATTCCTGTCCGTAAGATATAAATTAGATGCACTGTCATGTTCTGAATAGTGGTCCACTTCGTCTTTATCTTCTTTATGAAACCACCGTATGAAAATATTGATACGCATTCATTTATCAACATGCATTCATCTTAGCCGACTTCATCTGTTAAAAATAAATTACAGTGCACTCAATGTTATCAGTTTTTGTATTCACTGAGAATGGAACGCATGTCCTTGAAGCTGTTGGCACAACTTTATTTTCTATTGAAATGTTTCCCTTATAACAGGAGCAAATGTCATAATAAGGGATAATTCACCCCAAAATGAAAATGATGTTATAATTTACTCATCCTCATGTTGGTAATCGATAACATTGGCTCCCACTGACTTCCATATGCATTTCTCAAAATATCTTCTTTTGTGCTTCATCTACAGGTTTTTAACCACATGAGAGGAAAATGTTTTTTTGGAGTGAACAGTCCCTTTAAGATTACTGTAGCAGTATCGAAACCTCAAATGTTACTTGGAAAACATTAAGACCAACCAATGGTTTTAGAATTGCATGCGATCTGACTTCTTAAAGTAAAAATTTTACTCCTTGAATGCATCAGAATGATTATTGCATGTAGAGTAAAGGAAGGATCCAACATGAAATGATTAAATTGCTTACAACCCTTCATATAGCCTCCAATTCCTCCAAGGGTGCAAAACTGCCGTTGGGTATTCATCACAGGGTTTGTGTGTCTCAGTGCCATCTGTTGAAGCCAGAAGACTGCTGTCACTGTCTCAATATCCTTTCTCTGCTCTCCTGTCATGTTCTGTACTAGTCCTGGACGTTTGCCTGTACAAACCTGCAGCTGTCCGGCCTCTGTTCTATACCCAATCCTTCTACACGCAGATATTTCTTCTTCTCGTCTTCCTCGCCTCCACGCTTGCCAGAGTCTTCCACGTTCATCTGTAGAGCTCCCCTAAAACACAAGCAGATGTTTCTCAACAAGTTGGATGCATCTCTGCTTCTCATTAGTCTTATAAGGTTGGCTGGATCATCGTGTGTTTGGCCTCTAATCTAACAGCTTTGCCAAACACTGGAGATGGAAACGTGTCCATGGGAAACACGGGCTGATGTGGACTGTTTGCTCGATAACAGTAATCACAAACCCTTATTTCAGTACGGTGGCATATTATTACCTGGAGCCTGTGTTTATGTCCTTAAATGACGAAAGAGAAACTGACTTATCCGACAACAGACCAGAAACTCTGGTTTGTTTTCCCATTCTGGAAAAAACACCCTCTGAGCTAAGCAGCTTGGTTGGTCTGCCAGGAAACTTTACCAGCTTATCGAGCGTTTGCCAGTAACTGACAACTAAATTTATCATTTTGGGATCAAATATTTGGGTCTCCTTTCACTATGGTCCATAAGATGAAAGTACATTTATTGAATATAATGAATATTTATACATATTTTACAATAATGAATATTGATAAAGTATGTTTTTTCAGTTATTCTGATTTTTTTTTACATTTCCCACAGTATGTTGAGTGTATGATGATGTTTTTAGGTAGTTCTTAAAAATGAAATGTAGTCTTAGGAACTAAAGTTTCATGAATTTCTTAGAAATTCTTTTTATGCACTTCCTCAAACGTCTGTATTGTGCACTGTTTTATTTTAAGATACATCTGACTTTGTGAATGATCCATCATGCACTCTAAACTGAGTCATACTGAACCAGTCCTTAAAATCAAGCACTTCATCGCGGTATCGGTTTGGGTGTTATCCTTCCTGTTCTCTTAGAAGGTGGTAAACTTCCTGTGTCAGCATCTGCAGTCTTTTACGCTCCAGAGCTTTGATTCGTGCAGAAAATATACTACAACCCTCCAACCGAAAGACAGCTCTCTTTTCTGCTTCTACCTGTAAACAAAATGGAGAGCTAAAATCGCAGCCACCAGGAAAGTTTCTGAACTCATAAACAAGAGAATGTGGGTTAAGAACCAAACTCGTATTTCTTCTTGACATAATCCACAAAATCATTCTTTGGTCATCTTGTCGCCTCTAAATTATGAAAACAAAGAAATTTGGCTGCGGTTACCATTCATATTTTAATGTTGTAAAATGACTTCTCATATTCAGGTGAACTGAACACGGAAGTGTTCTTAAATAAAGTGATTTAAAATCTAAATAATTGTTTGGATTATGAAAATTGCTCAATATATGACAGTTTAAGAGGGTAGGTACTAAAACCAAAGATGAAAGCTACATCTGAAAAGGACATGGTGGAAGGCTATCACATGCATGAAAGATCATCAAGACAAATGTTTTTCCTCAAAATAAACTGCCACACAGAACCATTTACAAGCTATTTATGTAAATACAGGTGGTTTCTATTTAGAAATAAGGTTTTCTTCTTCTTTTCAACATTTCATTGGTTAATGGAAGGAATACAACAATGCTCAGAAAACCTTTAACCCTATAAATACTCAATATTATCATATCCACTGTGACTTGAAGTTCTTTATTTTACATATAGTTAAAGGTGCCTTTGAATTTAATATACATTATATACTTTGAAAATCGAATATACATTAAACAATGTTTGCATTGTCACTGGTCGGGTTTGTTAGGCTAAGCATAGAACTCATACAAAAAAGTTTATTCTAGCTTTTAGGTTTCTTTTAAAGGGGTCATATGACACGGCTAAAATGAATATCATTGTTTGTTTTAGATGTATTGTAATGCGTGTACAAGGTTCAAAAACGTTGTATTTTCAACATACCGTGCATGTTTGTATCTTCTCTTTGCCCCGCCTCAGATTTTTTCCAAAGCTCATCATCGCTCTGAAAAGCGAGGTATGCTGTGATTGGCCAGTTAACAAGCGCGCAGTGATTGGTCAAATACTGCAAGTGTGTGACGGAAATGTCACGCTTCTTACCATATTTGGAACATCAGGTTCCATAGCAATTGTAGTGAGAGGTACACCCACCCTACTTGCGTATGGTCGGTCTTAGTCAAATCATACCACATAGATTTGTGGGGTTGTGGTTACACGAGGCGTTTCAGTCAGGTCTAGGTGAGCATTTGCATTTAGATAGAATGAATCTTTTGTACCGGCACTTTAATTTCTAATTATTAATGTCTCATACATGCACGGGCAACTTAAAACACTCCAAAGACACAGAAAAACACGTATTCGAGTATAGAGTTCAGGGAGCAATAAGCGATATGTCATACAGGAGCAATAATACAATAGGTGCCAATAAAAAGTTACTTGTTTCAACAAAAGCTAGAAGACTACCAGTTGAGAGAAAGAGAGGGTTAGTGTTTTATTTTGTTTGACCATATGACCTCTTTAAACTATTTTTCTATTTTAAAGGAAGTATTCTTTAAGAATAAGTATAATTTTAGCCTGTTCTTATGTATTCCTCAGAAAAACGAAACTGTAACCTAGTTGCACTTGCAAGTTTAATAAACTTGAAAATTAAACTTAAAAGAAGGCCAGATAGTGGGTCAGGTTAGGGTAAGGAAATATTACAAGTAAACAATTCTTACTACATTAAAGTTCAGTTAAAATTAGGGCGGTCAAAAGATTACTCGGGATTAATCTTTTGACAGCCCTATTTAAAATATTTGCACTTGAACACTTGAAGTGTTTTTAGTTTTTGAAAAGCAATGTTGACATTACCTGATTGATTTTCCTACGGCTGAAACCTTGTTAAACCAGTTTTTTGTTTCTTGGAACATGTCTCAACAAGATTTCATAGAGGACATGTGAGTCTCAGAGGCCTTTGTATTTTAAGATATGACAGCCAGGTGGGTTTGTGTTTCCTGCAACAGGGATTCAAGGTCACAGGAAAAATAAATTCTTGCTCACGGTCTGTTGACATCAGCATTAATACAGCAGAACATGTCAACACATTGCCAACTAGACTTTATTATATGACACAAACTTGATTCTTACATTTTAAACTATTGCTTTAAAAGAAAAAAATAATGCAAAATGCAGGCTAAAAGTACTTTTTACTTAATGTTATTAATCTGTCTGAAATCATTTATGGTGTAACTTTAGACACACTACCAATCTACAGATTGCATAACCTTAAAGGAATAGTTAACATTAAAATTAAGATTTCATGATAATTCTATTCTGGAAATGTCATGTTTATCGTCTGTATAGTCGTGTAGAGCCTTTTGAAGCTGCGTTGAAACTGAAATTTGGACCTTAACCAACAGCCCCCGTTTAAGTGTACTATATGGATGTGATCCTTGGAAAGCTTTCCTCATAAACCTAAATTTGTTTTGGACAGAAGAAATAAACACACGGAAGGCTTGTATGAGATGTGAATTATCATGAACATTTAATTTTAAAGTGAATTATTCCTTTAAGTGAATTAACATTTCTCATAAACATGTTTCCTCGTATTAAAGGGAGAGGCTCACCGTCATGTCATTAGAAACCTTTATGACTTTCTTTGCATAACACAAAATAAGATTTTTTTAAGAATGTTGGTCACCAAACACGTTGTCTTCTATTGTATGAACATAAAAAACAACAGTCATGTCACAATATCTTCTTTTGTATAACACATACACATGCCATTTCAAGAATTGAATGTTTGAGCTACGTGTTATCAGCATGTCATGTATAAACATTGGGTGAATTCACCAGTGTACAGCTCCGATTACAAATAACTTGGTATTTATTTCACAAAAGCTATCATATCAATCACAGTTATCAACATACAATCATACCTCACCTGTGCCTCTAAATATGGAGAAGTGTCATGTTTTTCATAGAAATGACGTTCTAATAAGCAAACAGATGGATGTGAAACAAAAGGGGAAAAGGTTCTCGAGTGGAATGAGACACTTCACATTCTAGTCACTATAGAAGGAAGTTAAAATGATGGTGGTAAGTACCTGGACCGTAACTTTTGTGTGCTGAGGTCAACCAGTTTCATGAGGAACCAGCAGGTTTGTAAAGCACGTTGAACTCTTGACAAATATTTTAACCATGCAAGATGTGTTGCTGGAAAAAGCTGTCAAAACACATTCCTACCTTTATTAGAGAGTGTACTACCTCCTCACTGAGCCCAACCCTCAATACTTTTTTTAACAAAGATGTTGTATAACAATCTCATCTAGTCTTCACTGACTATGCTCTTATTCCCACTCCCTTCTTATAACGTCACATGCAAAGCAGCATGTAATTCATCTACATCATTTAATCAGGAATGGTATTAGTCGATACACTCTGCCTACTGCAAATAATCCTCGCACGACGTCCGGTCACAAGGTAAACATTAACGCCAGCAGCAGTAAATGACATTGTCATTGAAAACAGATCACGTACACATGTTTCAAAAGATACGTGATCTATTTCAAGGGCCGAAAGTACAGATAACATTTAAGATTACGTCAGACTTTCTATAGTTTACGTAAGAAATCTATAAACTATGAATAGGAATGAAAAATCAAGGCCATTCCCCACAATCGCATTTTTCAAACTTTAATTAGTGTGTATTATTGCTATTATTATAGCATAAATAATACCTGAAAAAGGATAAAGCTCAAAGTGAAATGCCAAGCAAGATATTGTCTTTAACAGAATTCACTTTTCAAGGACTACAGAGAACGGCTGGAATCGGACTGCAGCCCTCTTCTTCCCGGGTACATGATGTCACTATTCCGAGTGCGTTTTAACAACCTCCGCCTAAAGGAATTCGCCAAAAAAGGGGCGAGGCCTTCCTCAAAGAAGAGCCGCTGGAGTAGTGTTTGGTTAGCGATTGTCAACATTTGACTGAGCTGCGCACTTCATTACTTTTCTTCACAGTCCTACAGCTGGTAATAAGAATTCAGCTACACACGTTCTAAAATAACCAACGGTCGAATAAAAGCTTCCATGACTTTAAAGGCGGGATGTCTGATTTCTCACGGCCGTTGTTGATGTTAAAATCACCAAAACAGACGCACCCCTACCCCCATCTGTCGCTTTCATCAGCGCTCTGCTTGACTGATGTCCATTCTGTGCACTGTCCACCTTACGTTTGATTGGCTACAAGGTTGTTTTGGTGCTCGGCCCGCCTTTGTCTAATCAAGAGTAATTCGGTAATCGGATAAACCCGCCACTAACATCGGCTGTGTAAGCTGTTCTGTCTAAAACACTGATATTGTGTGTGTGTGTGCGCATACCTCTAAAACACTTCTAAGAAACGTCATTTGAAGTCCTGCTTGCAGTCTCCTAGTCAATCTTCTGGTCCTCAAAAACTCTGGTCCAATATAAAATGGCAAAACTAACGCTTTTGTTGTGAGTGATAATATAACCGGTCTGGCCAAACGGTCCGGTTTCATTTCCCCTTACCATAAAAGAAAAAACGCGATCTCTAACAAAGATTGATGTTTGCACATGACCTAGCAGTGAAACATGAACATCCATTGTTAAACACCCAAAAAACACATTCCAAGCCTCGAAAACAGAGAAAAACGGGGCCTTTAAGGTCATATCACGTGGTTAGGTAAGAGTTGGTTTGTGTGCACTGAAATTTACTACGAACTGAGCAGGTTTCCATTCTCGTTGTACAATCTATAGAATATGACGTATGAAGAGCTCGGGTGACCATCTCATATTTCACAACACAGTTAAGAGCCAAAGCAAATCAAACACAATTTTATTCTTTCTGATTGGGTTCATCACATTACATTTACAAAACAGAGGAACAAAAGCTTTAAAATTAAAAACTGAAAATGAAAGATACGATAAAGAAATGAATGGAGAACAAAGGTCAACAACGTTAATTTGAAAGGACTACTACATTAAAAAAATTATGAACTTAAAAACATAGTTAATTGCTGGCTCTAAAACAAAGACCATTGTCCATAAAGATTTAAACCTCGCTTTAACTGACCTATAAGAATAAGCAGAAAACACCAAAGACTACTTGTCTAAGCATTTTGGTTTGACTTGAGCCGCTAATCTCTTCTGTCTGCAAGGTTGTGCCGTGTGGAGAGGTAGGTTTCTTTCCTAGTGCAAGAGTTTTTATAAGGCATGAGAGAGCTTAAGCTGGAAAGAAAATCTATGGGTTTTTCCCTCACATTTGGCTGTACGACTTAAGCACTCAGTACATGGGGTACGGATGAGCGGCCGTCTAGAAAAGCGCTTAAGCAAACAAATGACATTCGCTTGCCTCAAGCCCAATGCATTTTTGGTTGCAGGTGAAAAACAAACATTATACACGAAAGAAAAAATACATAATCAACAAAGGCTCCCAAAGTTGTCAATGGCTTCATTTCAACAGTACAGTAGACAGCTTGAATATATTTGCGTCCTTATGCAACCCCTGAAGGTTTCATTGTGCAATAAAGGACTGAAATCAAAAACATTTGATTTCCCTCCAAAACCCCAAATATAACACCTCAATATTAAGAGCATAAACAGATGAGAAAAAACTACTTATTTAAGATGTATGGCTGCCACTTTAGTGCTCCAGCAGAGAGAATTATTAGCCCATTATGCATCAAGCACACGGAGGAAGAAAAACCCCAAAACCAGTACATTCAGACATCTCAACTCAAACAAAACAGATGTCATTTAAAAGGCCCCGTAAGTCCCAAATACTTGGTACAGCAATGGAAAAAAATCGATAATATCAAAAAGAACAGATATCCAAATGCAAGTTGGTATGCTAGTATATGCCTACATGTATATACTATCCACAGCTCAAAGTTTTATTGCATTGCTTACCTTTCAGATCAGCAAAATCAATGTATCAAATATTCTCACATAGCATGATTTCAGAACAACAAACAATACCACGCACAGCATCTCACAATCTTCACTTGTCCCGAAACGGTAACATTTTCATTACTTTGATGTCCCGCTTAAAACAAGTGGCTCAAGAGGTCTATTCTTTCAACAGAAGTGTCTTAACAAGTTCGGTCCAGCAGTTAAACCTTAAAGTCTCTATTTTACTGCTGAACATTATTGACACTCTGGGTAAAAAGGTTCAGATCCCCGTTTTGACCATCACATGTGCAAAGATGGCAAAACAATTCAAAGCACTGAAGTGTTATTAAGAAAAATAGAATTCCTTTTTAAAACACGTCTCTAATAAGGCACATTTGGTTTTCTACAGCCAGTGTTGCTGCTTTGCGCAGTGTTAACTCTAAAAGCAGAAATCACAGTTTCCCAACATCACTGTGATTTTGGTGAACAGCTGATCCTTTTCCACTTTAACAACTTCATATGTTAATGAATTGATTCCGTCTTTTGCCATTGTGTCCCTTGTGTGAGCTATCCGGTCAAACCTGCGACAGAAAAAAAATAAAATGACCAGAGGTTCAACAAATAACCTCTTAAAACGTACATTTATTAAACGTGTTAAAGAAAAGATCTTAGTCTTCTGTCTTCATTTACTTACCCTCAGGTTGTTCAAAATCTGTTTACATTTCTTAGCTTTGCAAGAGAAAGATATTTGGAGGAATGTTTGGAACCAAACAGTTCTTGGCCACTATTGACTACCACAATAGAAAAAAAATGCTTTATAAATGTTCTGTTGAACACAAAAGAAGATATTTAGAAGAATGCAAAGCAAACTTTTGACTACCACTGTAATTCTTCCTATCATGGTAGTCAGTGGTGGCCAAGAAATGTTTGGTTACAATCGTTCTTTTAAATATTATTTTCTTTGTTCATCAGAACAAAAATAAATGTATACAGATTGGGCATAACTCCTGGGTTGAGTAAATGGGAAACTTGTCCCTATATATTACATCATACAGTTACTGCTGGACATGAATAAAATATCCCGAAATGCTGAAAAAGAAAAGATTGTGTAGGACCTCGGTGATTGTTTTTAAGATCAGTGGACAGTCTAATGACTCATGACAAACAAGAAACCCTTAAACAACTATGACTAAACATAAAAACTGTCATCGATATTTTTAGAAATTCTTTAGTGTGAACTTTATGTTAACATTTCTTTAGTGAAATAACTTACGCAGGGCAGGGTAAAATTAAAAATAAACCTTCATTTTCAAAAATACTCCTGTTTTTCCAAAAGTTTCAGCTTTTTCCAGATTCTGTAAGGGGTTTGTAAACTTTTGCATACCACAATTAAAAATAAACCTTCATTTTCAAAAATACTCCTGTTTTGTCAAAAGTTTCAGCTTTTTCCAGATTCTGCAAGGGGTTTGTAAACTTTTGCATACCACTACTTTGCATAACAAAGCAGGGACTTCGTTTTTCATTACTTAAAATGAACAGATGCAACAAAAAATTCTATCTTTCTATAAATCACACAATTCTATGGCTGCAATGTGGTAACTTGCCCTTTGAGCTTTTCAGAGCGCTTAAAACTTTACTAAAAGCTCTGAACCGTACCTCTGAGGATTGTCGTCGTTTTGTTTGTCCCTCTCATGACGGATCATTCTGCATCTGCCAATCATGCCGTCAGGTCTTGATATGGACATCCCTTTAGAGCTGATCCTGTTAAAACAGAGTTCATTTCACATCCAGTTTACATGTGCGTAAAGCAAACACAAATGACACATCTGATTTAAAGGTCACATGCTCAGCAGGATGGCAGTTGGATGGCAGGAAGTCCCTTTTCCTGTACAGTACAATGCTGGTGTTATTATTACTAAAAAGGGAAATACTGCACCCTTCTTCACCATCAGATTTCATATTTGTTGTGTAGAAATTGCGTGTGACACGTGTCTTTAAATTAAGTTACTCATAAATATGGTCAGTTCAAATCCCTAACCCTATATTTCTTTAACAAGCATCGCTAATAAAAACACACAGTCATATCTTAAAAGGATAGTTCACACAAAAAGAAAAATTCTTTCATCATTTACTCATCCTAATGTCCTTCCAAACCTGTATGATTTTCTTTCTTTTTTGCAAAACACAAAATGTTTTAAAGAACGTTTGGTAACCAAACAACATTGACCCCCATTGACCTCCAATGTATAGTCTCAAAACCTCTACATTTGTGTTTTGCAGAAGAAAGATTCATATACAGGTTTTGAATGCTATAAGGGTAAATAAATGATGGTAGAATTTAATATTTTTAGGTAACCTCCCCCTTTAACATTTGTGCATACTAAGCGTTGGTGCATACAGTTTCACTTTCGGGCTCTACTGTACCCTTTTCCAAATAAAACTGGGAAAGGCCAAAAATAAAACAAGAATTAGAAGTGAAACATGTAAACATTGTGTTGCACATTAGAAACAACATGCATTAAAAAGCTACGGACACCAGTCTGAGGACATTGGGTCAACGCCCTTATCCCAATGTTTATGCTATTGATAAGGTTTGTCTGCCCTCTCTGCTGGTGACAGAATGCTTTTTATCACTCTACTGTAAGGAACACAAAACCAGATATGAAAAACAAACACTGTTCCTGAAACCGGAAATTGTGCTGGCCACTTCAAAAATCATTTCAAATGGATAGTTCACCCGAACATGAAAATTCTGTCATCATTTACTCGCCCTCATGTCATTCCAAAACCTGTATGACTTTCTTTCTTCTCCAGAACACAACAGAAGATATTTTTAAAAACGCTGGTAGGCAAAACAACACTGGACCGCATTGACTTCCATTCTATGAACACAAAACCACTGAGACATCTCAATATCTTTTTACAGGAGAAAGAGTCATACACAGGTTTTAAATGTCAAGACGGTGGGTACAGTATGAGAGACTTTATTTCATTGTAACCTATCCCTTTAAGCATGTCCTACGGAAGCTATATGTCATGCTTCTCATTGTGCAATGCTATGCTGACACCACAGCAACAGGATGTGTGACTCGGGTCCCTGGTTTTTTACATTTCTGTCTTATTGGGCCAGAGTTTTCCTGGCTTGACCTGAAGCTGAAAAGGGTTTAAACCTGTTAAATATGTCGTCATCTTCTCCTCCCCAGCCCCAGTAGTTGTTTGGAAAGCCGTTGATCTTGAGATACTGGTCTTTGCTGAGAGACGACACACCACCGAAGTACTGCGTGTATGGTAACCTGTTGAGGACAGAGAGAGAGATTTAAGACTCGGGGGTAATGTTGCGCATTGTGAGACGGTTGCTATAGTTGGTGTTGATGCAAAAACAGCTCAATGTTACCCCGCAGGGAAACGGCTGTGTTTCAGTGATGAGAATTAGCAGGGACGTGTTTGTGAATCTACAGACATCTGCTGCTTCAGACTGAGTGTCAGGTTGATGTCCTGTGTGGTCAAATATACTTACAACCTAACAGATATCAACGAAATCCTTAGAAAGGACTTGCATTTTGTATGTTTTGGTGTACATTCAGATTAATGCAAACCAACGGCCTAATAATAAAACAACAGTTGTTCAATTCAGATCCAGGAGGACGACTATGCAAAACAGTATGCAAAAATCACACTCCACACATTAACGAAAGACTGTCTTATACATTTCACCATTTTCACATATATTTAACAAATTTGACCATGATTTACATATTATTTCTTTCATTTCCTGCAGATTTGTGTTTGCACAACCACCTTTAAACAAATGCTGTCTCTCTTAAAGTAAACGGAGGATTCTGCATTGGATTCCGGTTTAACTTGACTTTCATCAGCACTGCGAAACGACAAAATATACAAAATGACTTCCAGATGCTTTCAAAGTTCTCCGCGTAAAAACAGCTGCTCAGCTACAGCAGGCCACGCTAACAACGCTGAATATTGGCCTTATAAAAGACTGCCAACATATGTTACAAAATAACAAAGCAATTGCTTCATTGTGTGGTGCTTTACAATAATTTCCTCATTACACACTGTAAATACAAAAGCAAACATGCATCATGCTTGCATTACATGCACAGGGCTGTTTAACTAGCATATATTGCATAATTGCGCATGCTCGCCGTAGCGTTCAAAGCATGCGCTGGAGGCATGAGCTCTTTCAAGCTACAGGTTCTGTGATGTCATTAAAATATTCCCATGTAATACTAACTACTGTATTAATTTGTTGGTTAGTGCACTTCTTTCCAATCGACTTACATTCTTATCACAGGGAAATATATAGAATTATAAAACTATTGTCAATGTCATAAGCAATGCAGTTTACATTGTTTTATATACATTTATAGAAACAATTCTTAACTTTTGCCTCAATCACCACATCTGTTTGAAACTTAAAACAACACGTTACTTTATGCCTTATGTCATTTATGTCGTTATATAAATTAAAGGAGACATATTCTGGAAAATTCACTTTTAGAAAGTGTTTGAACACTAATGTGTGCCCTAGCATACGAATGTAAAAATCCACTCGCTCTTTTTATAATCCACATAAACCAGAAGTAGTCTCTCCTAACGTTTCAGATTGCTCCTTATGATGACATCATCATATGGAAAACTCCGCCCACAATAGGCAACAACCAGCCCTATTAGTAAAGACACACCCCAAAGTTAGAAGCACAAGGTCCGCCATTGCTGTATCCTCACTGTAGCGTTTGTATGATTGTACAGTGTCTGTGCTAAAGAGGCATTACAAATGTGTTTTAGGATGTACCAATGATCATAAAAGTCTTCATAGACTTCCACTATCTGACTCACTGAGGACATCCTGGTTATTTATTTTGAAGGAAATGCTGTTGTGAAAGCTGTTATGTGTAATACACTGATATAGTGTGTGTGTGTTCACACACCTCTAAAAACACTTCTATGTTCTCTCTACTGCTTGCAAATGTCTCCTGGTCCTTCTGCTTGTTTTATCATCCAACTTGGCTCTGAACTGATTAAGCATTACTGACGCGATTGTTATTAACATTTGTGGAACCGGTCTGATGCGCGGTGAAGAATAAAGGTAAAATATGTTAAAAATAAAGCATTTTTTCACAAACAAGGAGTGAACTCATGTACACTGCAACACAAAAACACAATAAAGTTCTCAAATAATGTGAATTATGTCACCTTTAAATAACATCAAACTCGTGATCTTACATCTCTCAAAATCTCACCCAAGAGCTAAGTTTATAAACCACCATTATGGGGCGGTAGTTTAAGACTAGTCCTAGACTAAAATAAATGTTAGAGCTGTCTACACTGAAAACAGTTATCAGTGGCACAACTTAAAATACATCAGTGGCAATCCATATTTTTAAACTTAGGTGTAACATTGTTTTTAGGATTTGTTCTATGTCCATCATAACCAATGTACATAAATCATTAGATGAGACATAAGTAAAAAAGAAATCAAATACCTGAAGCCGAACTTGTCCATCGACACAGACAGATGCCTGGGTTGATTGAAGCACTTGTAGATGTTGCGGTCATCCATGGGAATGAGATCAACATCGCTGAAGACAAAACAGTCATAGTCATACTCCTTCATGGCCTCCTTGTAACCAATGTTGAGGAGTTTGGCACGGTTGAACGTCACATCACCATCCTGCCAATAAGAAGTGAGGAGAACTTGAATAAATGGACAGTAGAAGATACTCCACTGCAAATTCTGCTTGCAAAGTGTTTTATTTTATATATACAAATTATCAGTAACTTTTAAAGATTTTTTGCGTTCAGCAGAACAGAAGCAACGTTTCACATTTCAAAGCAGTCATTCATATCTTAACGCTGGATCTGGGACTTTGGCTCACGGTTAATAGATGTTGTTCCTGTCTGAGGCCCACCTGTCCCTAATCTAAAGAGCATTACTCCAGCACTTGAGCTTGTGCAATGAAATTTAATGACAGCGGAACCTCAGGGGGGCCGAGCAATCTGTTAACCCCCCGCACTCCCCACAGACAGTAGCCATACAGTGCTATATAACACAGGAATCCCCAAAAACTGAGGTGTGCTTGTTCTAGCAGAGTGGAGGACATCCACGATTGATGTGGAAGATGTGGCCTAACAGCGGGGTTAAAAGAACCAGATCATTTTTTTCTCCAGCGAGCTTTTCATTGAACGTAATGTGCCGGTTTCACATGTCACCGCCAAGATCTGATCATCAGACTGTTGGGTCTC
This sequence comes from Triplophysa dalaica, assembly GCF_015846415.1. Lineage (NCBI taxonomy): Eukaryota > Metazoa > Chordata > Actinopteri > Cypriniformes > Nemacheilidae > Triplophysa > Triplophysa dalaica. The sequence continues at coordinate 3,999,065 of NC_079557.1, forward strand.
GCCGGAGGATTCCAAGGACTGAAGAAGAGATTTTGACTCTTGAGGAATCAAAACACAAAGACGTGAAAGTGAAAAGCTTCATTGTTCGGATAGGGGCGATTTACGTGGCAGAAACAGATGCACGTTTTTGAAAGGCTAGGCCTGGTTTTTTTCCCAGAAGAAAAATACACAGCTAGTTAGCAAAATAAACAATCAATCAATTAAAAAATTAAAGTTAGATAAAGAAGGAAATTAAATCAAAACTTTGAAAAGTCACAAGTTTAGATAAAGTCCTCAAATAATACAATTTCAACAGGAAATCTAGCTATTTTTGGCATGGGAGTTGCAATCCATGGGAAAATAGTACAAGAGAGTGAGAAAATTTCAGAAGGAAATGACCGAGAATCCAACGTTACCATTTGTCAGACGCAGCCAGCGAAGCGGACCATGATTGGCCAGAAAAAGAGCAAGCAGACGTCTCACCTTTTCCCAAGAGCATGGTCCTCTGACGTGCATAATGGGGACTTGGTTTGGACAGGGTGAGGGAAAGGAATGTAAGATGAAAGGGAGGAAAAAATATATGCAAGGTGCAAAGAAAAGAAGAGGGTGACAGAGAGAAAAAGCAAGAGAAAAATTAGAAAGAACAATTAGGCAACACTTTAGAAAACAATCAGGTCCTCAAGAGCCTCCTGATGAAAACATTAGACATAATGATACACATTAATCTTGTCTTTTGTTTAAACGATTCACAAAGCATGGAAATAGATCAAACAGAACTGTCTCTCCGTCTCACCTTCTGCGGACTTTAATCTCTTGAGAAGTTACTGAATTACTACAGTAAAACGCTCACAATGTCAAAAAGGATTCTTCGTTCTTTTCTAAGAGAACGGCCAACAGCATACAGCTCCTTTCTTTACAACAGTCAGGGGAACTATTGTGTTATTTTTAACGTATCCTGGTTTCTAACTGCATTTTTCTGCAGGCGAGAAATAATTTAATCACAGCTTGAGCTGTGCGGTATATATCTGTATATAACTGTATAGCCTACTTGTGAAACACTGGCAAAAAGTTGTAAAGAAGCAAAAAATATATAATACTGCATTTACGATTTCTTAAAAATTGGTCATTTAAATCAGAAAGCTAAAGAAGACTGCAGTGGTTATTCTGTGACAAGATAATATGAGCCCACATGTAAATGAGGTCAGTAAATAATAAATGAAATGAAAAAAATTTTTGTGTTCCAGGGAAATACAGCAGAACACTTCACACCAACAATTTCAAATTTGTATATTCAGTTCCCTATAGTTGTATTATGAATTAACTTCATTAGTAAATTAAACGTAACTCTACTAAATGACAAACAGGAACAAGGAAAACAAAGATGCAATCTTAATATATTAGACAAACTTTTGTCACCCTTTTTATTGTTATAGTCGTGAAAAGGCTGCCAAAACCTGTTATAAAGTATCCAAGCACAACCCTTCAGACCGGTTTTACATTTTTGAGAACAAAAGTAGTATGCAAAGTTAACTATAGAAGTGATGATTGTTCCAACTGTCTGCTAGAAAGGGAACCATTAGTGACATTTCACGAACATAAGCTAAACGATATGCCCATATATTTGCCCACAGGTTAGGCGTATTTTTGGGCACGGCATGAAAGAATAACAGGATTGGCCAGAGTTTATACTAGCATTAAATAAATCTTCTTCAATCGCTCTAGTGAAAAAAAAAGCCTATTACAAGATTGCTTAACACAAAAACTGAAAGATATGTCTCATTTGCTCGTTATTATAATTTCAACCACTCAACGACTTATGCACCGGTCACTCTTTGTCCATAATTACAACGGCAATGGACTTTCCCACTTTCAAACTTTCAACTGTAAAAGCACCAAATAAGCATGATATAGAATAACAGTCTATATGACTTGTGCACTATATTTGAATCTTTAGGGAAATGAACTTTTTTTACTGATAATCTGTTGATGGCATCTGTTGGTTTCATGAACCAAATCAGACATCAAGTGTGTTCCTCACAGGTACCATTTAAGCATACCTGACTCAAAGTACAATGGACAAAATGTGTTGAGCAATTTTAGGATACATTTATATTGCGTTTTATCATTTTATAACAGCTCTAGTCTTTATATCCTTTCATGATATAGAAAAGACTGGACAGTATCTTTGGAATTTTTCACCTGTTTCACCGGAGTAAGCCAAACAAAAAAAGACATGGGAGTAAATACGACAAACTTTTCGATTTTGGGTGCCCTGCTGTTTCTTTGAAAAGCTCAAACAAACCTCTGACTCACAGACATCATTCTGCACCATAGGCCTTTGAACCTACGTAAGGGCAAGTCAAGCCATTGTGACAGCTTCAAAAGGTCAAAGATAGCTACAATCTGTTTTAGTGCCAGTGGAAATACCAACCTGATTGATGACATAAACGCCGTAATCTAGTTGCTGGCGCTGTAGGATGGGGTGCAGATAATAGAGCCAGAACTTTAGGTGCTCATCCCGGTTCCTGAAGGGGATGATCATGGCCACTTTCTGCTGGGCGATGCAGTCTTTGGGTTTGAACCGGCCGCCCGGCTGCAGCACTTGATTCTCACTTCTCACGAGATCCAAGGTGACAGGGTCAGAAAACTCGATACGGAGCGGACCCACTTTTAAGACAAAAACACGATGGATGTACTTTAGAAACATGGAGATAAGCGTCAACAAATATACATTTTGTGCGTCTCTGTTTTAATGACTTGCTTATTAACCGTTATTAGAGATTTTTAGCATCAGTGAATGAAGTTTCCCATAAGGAACAATCGGAGATGATTTCTGTTTGATGTCTTGCTTAATTCTTCTAGACATCAATGAGACTGAACGAAAAAGATATCTCAACAATGTCATAGATTTGCCAAGTCTGAACTAATGCCAATATTATTGAAAACATCTTATTTGAACTCGAATTCTCCAAAAACGTACCCAAATGCAGATTATTATACCAGTATAATAATACTATATTTTAACCAGTATTTTATAACAGTCTCATTCTTTTCTGTTTCTATTTCTCCTAAACAATTTTGAGATAAAATCTGACACCCAGTCGATACTTTAATGAAACAACTGATTACTCAAATCTCCTGAGTTATAAAGGATAAACTTCCGAGCAATAACACCTCCCCTTAGATTCCCCAGCGTTTGTTCCCAAAGATAACAACAACCTTGTCAATGAATAACATCTGTGAGTTTTACATGTCAATGTGCATTCAAATGTTTTTAATTTTGTTTGCAGTGCACCAATGGAAACCTCACAATGCTCTTTAGCCTCAAATATATCAATTTCCTGTCTCAAAATGATTATTCATCACACCTGAGAAGTCTGTATCTAATTACAATTTCACACTACAGTATAACACCTACTGACAGAAGAGAACAATGGCAGAATGGAATAAGTGTGTAACGCAACACTTCAAGACCGTTTGCGAAACAGAGGGTAAGATCCGGACATGTCAACAATAAATCACTAACAGCAGATAAAGTGAATTCGACCAAGGCACTTATGCAAGGGATCAGCCGAACTGTCAACAAATGTTACACGGAGGGGTAAACGTTAACATGCACAGCTGTAAAAACATGTGTCTGTTTTTGGAATATGGTTAGAGAAACACAAAGTGACAGGTCACATCATTTATTTCTTCAGAAACAAAACGCTGTGCTCAAAATGAAAAATGTTGACGTATTAAAATGAGCGTGTTTTATTTTCATGTATTCAAAGCAGCTTACAATACATTAAAGCTTTGCATTTTATTTGTGTTCGTGGGAATCAAACCCATAATTTATGAGTTGCTAATGCAATGAAATACCAGTGAAGCTACAGGAAGATTTCCCTGAAAAATGAAAGTTTGGTCATCATTTTCTCACAGTCATGTTATAGACCCACATGACTTTTATTCTTTCGTAAGACAAAATGTTGGTTTGACAGCTTTAATCCCCATTCACTTTTATTGTATCGAAAAAATGCTCACTTTTTTTGTGGCGCAACTAGCTCTTTAAAGAGTGCTAAAAGGTTTCAAAATTCTTAAATATTCACAACAAAATTGTAATTTGGGGGGATACTATCACTTTCCACTGAGAACAATGAGGTTCATTTAAAATTCATTTAAAGCATAATGTGCCACCAACAAAAAAGTCCCCATTTAGTTTTATTGTATTAAAAAAGAGACGTTTCCAAATTTTGTTTTACATTTGGTGGAACTATAATTTACAGCATGATTTGATAATGCAAGTTATTATGAAGACAGCATTTCAGCTCAATATCAATCATCATAAATTTGACATTGATGTTTTTGAACAGGTTTCCAATGTTCTTACCCAGTCGAGGTGAATTGTCAGGACATGTTTCCAGCTTCTTCACAGTCTCTGTCACATTAGAAACAGATGGTGGTGTGGGCTCCTCTGTGGAGACCCTCTGCTCGGTCAGTTTTCTGTGGATCTGTGGGTTTTGCTGGTTTTGCAAGAAGTTCTGTCTTAAATCTGAGTTTTTAACATAATATATCACGGTGACAAAAATGTGCAGGAAACAAAGAAGCACCACCAGAGAACAAGTCCTGTGTAAAAGACTAAAATTCATAGATGAGTCGCGCATTGTAGAAATCCTGGATAAGGCTGTTTAGTGAAACTCTGTAAAGTTATTAAAGAAACATTAAGTGTTACAACATGAATCAGGCAATTCCTGTGTCATGTCATAGGCTTTTAGTCGACATCTCAACAAGGTGAGACCCTGTCATATGTTGATTTTAACTGTTAATACGTTTTAGTATGAACTCGTTTCGATTTTATGTCAACATAAACATCTCAAATGAGGTCATAACATTTTAAATTATTCATAAGCTTCACTTAGTTCCTGAGTATAAAATCGTTTATAAGCTGACGTTACTACGAAGTTCTGGATCACGATGAACCTTTCAACGTGTAACGTTAGTATGCGGAAAAGCAAGTCCGTTATAAAGTTTACAACAGCAGCCTCATAACGTCACAAACGCAAGAAATCAAGTTAAACTTCATCTGGAAAGAAATCCCATAGCCACAAATCTCTGAGTTTGTTTAGATCGTTTCGTTATGATCCGAGATAGTTTTATCGGAGGGTCGATAAGTTTCCGGGCAGTTTCCCAGCAGCCGAGAAGTCGGTCCTCAATGATCTGCGCGAGAGTCGAGCGCCGCTTGTGCGCTGCTGTGTGCGCGCAAGTCGCCGATCTGTATACACTCTGCACGCCGATCACGCAACGATTATGATTTGGGGATCAGTGCATCAGCGGCGGCGTCATCATAGGAAGCCAGCCACAGTGGGAAGAAATTAAAGAATTTTAAAATAATATAGTACCGTTAAACAAGAATGGCCACAATTATTCACGGACTTCTAAGTTATAAAGGCATGTCTATATTATTTTATTTATTTTGAAGACGCTATATCCAACGGCTATTGTAGAAATAAACATGGCTTTGCATAAAAATAAAGTAATAAAGTCATTTATTAAAACGGGTTTTAAATTATTTTGAGTGTCAGAGAGACAACTATGGCCGTGAAAATTAACTATAGCCCATTTCATATTTCATAACAGAGACGAATTGAAATAGAGAGAGAAAAGAAACGTAAAAATGACGAGTGTGGTCACATTTACAAGGTGAGTGATTACTTGATTTTTCTGTAGATCTTGAGCGCGGCCTTTTGGTTACAAAGAACTCTTACTTGAACAAATTATCTACCCTTAAAACTAAATACACTAAACTGTTGCCCCCCAGTGGACCGTAGCGGTATCGCAGTAATACGTCACCTTATGTTACAGCAATAGATTCAAGAACTGGTTCAACCAACACTGAGTTAAAATCTGAACCCTGAGTTGATTTACTCAGAGAATCGTTACTCTGAGTTTTCAGTTTCAGAACAGCTGATTTGAGTTAGTTTAATCAACCCTGAGTAAGTTCACTCTAGGTTACGCGCGTGCAGCATGGCGATGACAAGCCATCATCAATTGAGTGAAGATAGCACGATTCACCATGGCAACGGCACGTGACAAAAAGCGCTCTGTTCATTTCTCGCCAATCAAATTGAAGGAACTGTTACAAGCGTATAGTGAATATGAGCAGATATTTAGAAAAAAGTGCAACACAGCCGCAGCAGCAAAAGAAAGAGAGTTGGCGTGGGAGAAAAGTGCTTCACGTGTTAATGCGCAAGTTTATATGTCAATCACTTTTATATTTATTTTGTTGAAACTGTGAAAATGTAAATTATATTTAACTCTCTTGCTCTCATGTAGGTGAAATCCTTCTGCAATAAAAAGATCTTGGCAGCAGCTGAATATGAAATATACGACGGCGTCGTAAAAAAAAAGATTTCGAGAATAAAGTCGAAATGTTACGAGAATAAAGTCGAAATGTTACGAGAATAAAGTCGAAATGTTACGAGAATAAAGTCGAAATGTTACGAGAATAAAGTCGAAATGTCAAAATCTGACATGAACTACGAATTAACTCACTGATTCAGATGACGTACTTAAACATAATTTAAACTCTTAAACTACAACTTTCACGAAAATAAAATACGTATTACGACGAGTTTATTCTCGTAACATTTTGACTTTATTCTCGTAATCTTGAATTTATGTTATTTTTAACGTGGCACTAAAACGCCGTGGTAGAAATACAATAACATCATTCATTCAGGAAAGTTTAAAGAAATAAAATAGTCTTGCTAGTAGGATGACTGATTGGGAAATGTTAAATATACTTCTTAAACTGGCCTTAAAAGTTAAGATAAAACGTCCAAACGGGGCCTCAGAATTCTCTCCCGACATAAATATAATTCTGACTTCTGTATGTAACGTCTGATACATAGATTTATATAGACATATTATGCAGTGATATAGATTTACAAAATATATAAAATATTTTATATCATCTTACTTTTATTTTATCAGAATGTTATTTGCAAATGTTATATATGGAACAGATAATTAATAAGAAACCCCTTCTGATTGTTTATAAATAATAATGAATTTCTGTAAGGACCATCTACTTTATAATATATTTATTTGCAATCTATTATGCTATTTTTACTACCGAGACAAATCAATAAACAAAGAAACTATATGAGGAGGCCATGGGACCTTTGGTATGTTTTTTGGGGCCTTACCTTTTTGAAGTTTAAGAAGCGTGATCTACTTTTAGAAACAAAGAGCAGAAAACTAAATGATCATTATGTGATCAAAAACATTTCTTTTCAGGTCCTTAGAATGTAGTTTCCTCAGTGCAAAGCAGGAAGTCCGTAATGACTCCAGCATGAATGACCTCTATAGTAAAGGTTCTCTTGTAAACGGTTACAGCCATCAATTACCCTCAGTGCTGTTTCATCTTTATGAGAGGTATTATATTTGAACTACAAGACAGACAGACAGCTCCCTGATTTCGTCTAAACTCTTTATATCTTAATATAAAAAGGCCTTCAACGACAGCCAAACGACTAGTTAAAATGACGAAAACTTTTTTTACTTCTGGACTTTTTAGGCAATTCAAACTTTTCTGTGGTTTGTGAAAACATAAAAAAAAAGAAAACATCATATAAATAATTAAATGTAAATTAACTTGATAGTTCAAGCGACACATATTTAAAATATCCAAATGTTTTATTTCACTTGACCAAGTCAGTCAAAGAAGCTTTGCTTAGTATGCAGAAAGTTTGCATAATATGTGTCTGCCCAGCACTTGTGTTGGTTCTTTTAGATCAGATTAATCTTTCTGTGGAAATGTTGTTTCTTTAAGGTAAATACACATGGACCCAAGTCGTTTATAATTTTTGTTGTTGTATTCAAATATATGCAAATGACACCAAGTATGGCGTCACAATTTGACTTATAAATAATGTTATTGTATTTTATTTATGAGTTTATGAGTATCATATTAAGTTTGTATGCCTTTTTTGTTGAACACGTTTTTGCAATAAAGAAGGTAAAATTATTTTAAGGAAGAGTTTAATATTTAATGTTTCCAACTTTGAAGGCGTGGTTTCCGAAATCAACAAATAAAACGACTTTTAGCACGTTGGCCCTCGCTGCTGCTTGTAAACTAAGTATTGTTAAGCCACATTCAGAATGTCGACACGACATCTTGCAGTCCATGTCATATTTCTTGTGTATTTGTGTTACATTGTTAAGCACAAGAGCGCTCTTCACACTTAAATGCGTTGAAGGTCGACGTAAACACACAATAGTAAACTTTGAGAGCGCGAGAACAAGCGCGAGCCTTTCGCTGACGTCACACCTCCCCCGCGAGCGCAACGCGAGAGCGATGTGTTGGAATGCGTGACTCTCGCACACTTCCTCGATCGACTTGAGAGTTTACAAATAACTTCGCACGAACCTTATTTTCACAACAAAATCGCCAAACTGCGCGTGAACACGAACGGTAAGTGCACGGGCTTGATTCCGTGGGGTTTCGGGGTGATCGGGGTGTGGTTGTGTGTTTGGAGTGCTCGGGCCCGTCTAAGTTTGAGTGGAGTGAAAATGGAGGGTTGCATTGAAAGGGAGAGGCGCTGTCCAGGGCTGATCTGTGCTTGTGCATTTCAGCATGGAGTGAGATCAGATCAGATCAGATCAGGACCACGGCTAACTCACACGCTAACCAAAGAATCACTTCAGGCAAAAAGTGGACATAAAACGAAAGAAGATAAAAAAGCACGACGTTTTTAAATCGACCCTGTTGCTTGAAAAGTGTAACTTTGTTATGTTGTCGTGTGGTTTGTGTTGTTGCGTGCAGTTTCCGCAAAGCAGTTGTACACATTGGTAGAAGCTTCGAAATGTAACTTTTTAGGGCAGATTTAACTATAAATTAGTTTTGTCACATAGTGTGCATGAACATTTCGTTTTAAATGCGCACGATGTCGTATTTTTGTGTTTAAGCTTTTTTCCGATTGGAAAACCCCCCAAATTTGTGAGGTGACTTGATTTTCCACACGTTTAACGCGATGTAGTTTTCAAGACGGTATTGTGATATGTTTTAATAATACGCACTTAATGTTAGCGAGATAAACTCGATCTTGGTCTGCTTCAGATGACTCGTGTTTGGAGCTGTCCAACAAGGTCAAAGTTGTTCACTCCTTTTGACAACTTTGATTTAACGAAACCGCTTGAGTATTTCACACAAAGTTTGTTTGTGGTTTTGGCACACATGTTTGGGGCTTTGTGTATGAATATGCGTTAATCTCAACAAACTCTGGTGCTGAACAGCTTCAGTTCTCTGATAGTTTTCTTCTTCCTCCACTCGCTGGCTGAAGTTGGTGCTGTTTTAAAATGGCCGAACATGCATTTCTGAGCTTGCAAAACTGAGTCCATGCTCTGCTTCTTTGTGGGCAGACATACTTATTTTATTAGAACAGATGAATTGAAACTGTATTTTAAGAGTTTTTATGCAAACAAAATACACTTTTCATTTGGATCGTAAAATGTTTTTATACAGATGCTGCTGTATATTTTTTCATACGTTTAATTTATCATAAAATACAACAATAGAGTTTGAAACAATGTTTAGTAAATAGTTTCACCATTATTTATTGATAAGTGTTGTTTTTCTTTAATGGAAAAATTGTCATTTAGTTTATGTTAAGTTTAACTCGATATACAGGAATATAAACTGCTTTTTGAAAAGAATGTCTTGAAAATAATGAAATAGTTTAAATAATGTCTCGGCATGTTTATTAACGTTCATGTGTAGTTAGAAAGCATCTTCATGCCTGCAAAATTGAATCATGGTTTGAGGGACATTGGGTTTTATACAAGCACATATCATTTATTTGATATGAATAGATTGTCTTAGATTTTTGTATTCGGAAGTATAAAACTGAATCAACACTTTTACTAAAGATATGTAGAAAAGCAAGACTTTCTCACAGAACAACTCCGTTCAAAGACTTGTAAAATGATGTTTGATTAGATCAGTCAACCAAATACAAGTCACATGACAGAGCAGTCATGTGTGACCCTGCCTGTAGAACACAGCTAAAGTCATATTTTTGTGATTTACTGTTTTCTGCATAAAATCTGCCTACGTAACACAAAGATCATTCTGTGAAAATTGATGTCTTTAATATTGACTAAATTAAACCATGTCAAAGAATGAAATCATCGTAAAATCAATGGATGAAATCAAATTTTGTTGCTTGTTTTCTCAAAATTAGATTATGAGACTTTAACCTGATTTCACCAGCAATATTGAATAAATTCTGTTTAATTTCCTTTATCAGATATTATAAACAAAAAGTCATAATGCACATTTACTAGGGGTGTGACGTGAACATGTAAACATCATAAACCTTTGTTAATCACAGAGCTTATTTTTTGGCGAACTTTCAAATGTCTATGGGAAAGATGCATAGGCATTCGGTCGAGGGAACCAGCGTGGCACCTACTTCCGGGTTGGCCTACAAAAATGCTCATCTCTGAGCCTCCCTATTGCGTGAGGATAATGTGTTACTCGCGAGATCTCGTGCCACCCCTAACATTTACACTTTAAATTGCAGTTTACACTTTTAAGATTAACTTTATTAATATTACGTTTCTGTTTAATTTTCAGCTGGTTGAGCATGTCTGCTCAAACAGTCTATCCCTCTACAGCTGGTATGTTCATGCCTGGTGTTGGCATTCCGCTGCCAGAGGTGAGCCATGACCTTCCCGAGCTTTCTCCGAACGAAGTGGCCGCCCCTCAGCTAGTGATGCTGGCTAATGTGGTGATATCGTCTGAAACATCTCCCTCAGACTGCAATGCAGAAGAGAAGCAAATGTTTGAACTCAAGACGGTTGGTAGCAGCAACTACTCTGACAGCGACGAAGAGGTGGTCGTCCGATACAGCCTTGACAATGAGATGTCCGAGAACAGTTACCCGGAACAGGCCACCCGAGTCGAGCCAGAGGTGAAGGAAAGAGCACCGCATCGTGACGAGATGGAAATAGCGGAGGACCTCTCTGAAAAAACCTCATCGGAATCCCGAACTACAGAAAAACGTAAGCGCATCCCGGTCGTTGTCTTCGAATCCAGCAAAAAGAAGAAACCCTTCTTTTGTAAACCCTGCCAATACCAGGCCGAGAACGAAGAGGACTTCATTCACCACATCGGCATTCACAGCGCCAAGAAGATTATTGCGGTAAACAGGGCAGCTGATTCAGATGACGACTTGGGCAGCGAATCCGGACAACCTCAGACACCCAACGCGGAGAACGGTGAAAGTCTAAGTAACTCTAAAGGTGTGATACGCTGCGAGCGCTGCGGATACAACACCAACCGCTATGATCACTATATGGCTCATCTTAAACATCATACCAAAGAGGGAGAAGATCAGAAAGTTTTCAGATGCACCATTTGCCCTTACACCACCATCAGTCAATACCACTGGAAAAAACATCTGAGAAATCACTTTCCAAGCAAGCTTTTCACGTGCAACCAATGCTCTTATTTTTCGGATCGCAAAAATAACTACATACAGCACATCCGGACCCACACTGGTATGTTTGAAATAAAATTGTACATTTTATTTACGTTGTTAGTCCAAAAATCTTTCTTGATGTACATCCTTATTTTGTTGGTTCAAACCTGAACCGATGATTTTCTTTCTCTTCAGTTTGTTGGACAAATAATCAATCAAAAGCTTTTTTGTGTTTTTCTGACTTTTCAAAGCTAATATGAACATTTGCTTATTGTTTTCCAGGTGAGCGTCCATTTCAGTGCATATACTGTGAATACTCAAGTTCACAAAAAACTCACCTTACTAGACACATGAGAACCCATTCAGGTAAGTTTATTCAGTCTATTTTTAAAATATATTGAAATTTGTACTGCAGGGTTCGATTTGATGTTAGCTTACAACTCTCTTTTCATCTTGTCAATGATGTTTCTCTTTTCTTTGCACTCCATGGAGCCAGATGGCTCTGGATAAAATGGTACACGGTTTGTGGTATACAGAGTGAATTACAATGTGATTCTGTATTGTGATGCATCCGCTCGTATTTTATCTGTCTCCCCGCATGAGATTTGCATCTGTGTTCCTCTTAAAATGTCAATATAAAAGGTTGATTGTTCAGCCTTGACCTTATCCTTATGCTCTTTTTACAATAGGTGAGAGGCCTTTCAAATGTGACAGCTGCAGTTACCTGGCAGCCAACCAACACGAAGTGACCCGCCATGCCAGACAGGTCCACAATGGTCCCAAGCCCCTGAGCTGCCCTTACTGTCAGTATAAAACGGCAGACCGTAGCAACTTTAAAAAACATGTCGAGCTTCACGTCAACCCTCGCCAGTTTCTTTGCCCGGTGTGCAAGTACGCAGCATCCAAGAAGTGCAACCTGCAGTACCACATCAAGTCAAGACACCCAGGGTATTCTGATATTTCATTGGATGTGTCAAAGGTGAGGCTGCGTGTCAAAAGAACAGACGGCGATGACCTGCCCACAAACACAGAGGACAAGGTTCCAGATGAGATTGGAGAGGGAGAAAATGATGATGGAGAACAAGCAGGAGAATTGGATGACATTGAATCAGGCCCTATCAACCTCTCCATTAAGAAACCAAGTAAGCCTACATCTTCTCCAGAGAATGAACTGATGGAGCGGACTAGAACGAAAAACACTGATATCAGTGGTAAAGAGAAACCTGGAAAGCCAATCCAACAACCTATTGAGAAAACCGAAGAGAAAAAGTCAGCGCCGAAAAGTGATGGAAAAGAGAAAAACAAGAAGGACAAACGAAAGACTTCTGGAAAAGTTACAGACGTCACAACCACACAACCAGAGGTATGCATGAACAAACAAGACAGCAAAAAGGAGAAAGAGATTAAAAAGGTTGAGAAGAAATCCAAATCTTTGGAGAAGGTTGCAAAGGGTCGTCCTAAGAAAGAGAAACCTTTAAAGGAGGCATCGAAAGAAGCAACTGCAAAACATCAAACTACTGGTGCAGAGTTGCAAAGATTGGATTTGGACAAAGAAAGATTTGAGAAAGACCTAGATAAAAAACAAAAAGAGAAGGAGGAAAGAAAGAGGCAAGAGAAGGAAAACAACTCACAGAACGAGACTGTAAATGAGCCGGCAATGGAGAACGAAGGTGCAAAGAATTGCAGGAAACCTCAAAGCAAGAAGCCATGCAAGAAACAAACAAAATTAGCAAAGGTAAACACTGTAAAAGACACACAGAGTACAGAGGCAATCCAAGAGGTCAGGACTAAACCAGCAAAAAGAAAAGCAGAGGCCATGGATGTATTAGAGGCTTCAGTACAGAACTGTTCTTCCAAGCAGGTCAAGCGCAAGAAGAAGGATGCAACCAACCCATCGCCATCATCCGGTCCTCCAGTGACAAATCGTACCATACCTGAGATTCTTAAGGACATGATGAGCAAAAGCAAGAACAAGAGTCCAGACAAACCTGAGAAGCATGTCTTGGACCCCAAAAATACTTGTGACAGTAATGAGGAACCAGAGAAGTCAAGCACCCCACAGACTGAAAAGTCACCTATGACAGAACCACTCAAAGTACTTGATGGACCAGACCAGCAAACGCCGACAAAGGTGAACTGCCAAGACGAGGTAGTTGACATGACCAATTCTGTTGAGCACCAACCCACACATCAAACTCCTGAAGGCAAGACCTTAACCAATGACATATCAGAGGTGGACAGTGGAAATGAGATGCCATCGCCTACAGACAGTGAGACTTGCCCAGGGTTCAGCCAACAGCAAGCTGTTGTCAGCCCAACCCTTGAACTTCCAGGTCCACCCAGTCACAAATCCACTTATGCGGAGGACGATGAGGGTATCCATAGTCACGATGGGGGAAGTGACATCAGTGACAGTGCCTCTGAAGGAAGCTACGACTCTGGTCTCAACGGTTTAGCGGCTGCCATAGAAGGTGGAGACAAACTTCCAGAGACTCCTACCGAGGAGCTTCCTTCTCCCAGCAAACTGCTCAGTCACACATGTATCTTCTGTGACCGTACCTTCTCCATGGAGGTGGACTACCGTCGCCATCTGAACCGCCATCTTGTGAACGTGTATTACTTGGAGGGGACGGCTCAGGGTGACAAGTAAAGGGGAGATTTTATTTGGACATCTCTTGTGTCAGTTTATGAGCAGGCTTTTTCAATGCCTTCTATGGATGATTTTTAGTGTTTAGCTTGACATGACTTGATTTCATACCACAGTATTCATTCATTTAGCATATGAAGTCTTTTGTTAACATGGTAGATCACATTCTGCTTTTTTACCTAGAACTATACATGTTGTCTTTTGGATCACATCCAGCTGAATCTGATGTATTTTATGACTAAATAAGCATCTATGTTTTTTCCCGCATTTATTATCACACTACTTGGAAGCAACCAAACGGAGAAAGGCAGTACACTTTTACCCTCCATCCCTGCAAAGATGTGCGCTCAGACAGACCCAGGTGGTCCTGCCATGAATAGGCCGGATGATAAAAGGGCTTTCACAGTCTTTGTGTTGTTCCACTCAAGTGGAGCAGCTCCATCACTGGTCAGAAAGACAAAGTGTGTGTTTAAAGCTGGCTTATGTCATTGCATTCTCCGTTTCTTTGTTCCCTTTTACAGATTTAAGAGCACTTGACAACTAAACATAAATGCACCTTTGAGATTTCATATCAACAAAGTTTTTGTAAAGTGTTTTGTCATGCTTGTAAGAGTAGCAGGGTTTTTCTTTTTCACTCTATATTTGCTTTCAAAGACTTTTGTTTGTGGTTCGGCTGTAAGACGAACTGCATCATCTTCTGAGTTTGTTGGGTTTTATCTTTTAAGTTTCTCATGTGATTTAAATTTCATGCTAAATCCAAAGATTTTGTTGCCTTGTATATATTTTTTCCTTCTTTTTTTGTGCTCTCCACAGCCTCAGACAATCAATTTTTTCTATTATTTTGTTTCTGAAATGTAGATTTTGTTTCTCTTTTATTTTAATCCAAATAGAAAAAGTCGTTTTCCTCCTGTCCAGACCATATAACATTCCCTTAAACATATTAAATGATTATATGCATCAAAATGTTATCGGTCCAAAGTTGAACAGATCAGACCTTTTTTGTGTCTGTGTGCATGTGTGCTGTTTCCCTTATGTCTGTCAATGTCACCCATGTTATTCTCTGTAAAAAAGATATTTAAAAACATTAAACACTGTAATAGAGAACTTAGAATAATTTGCCTTTAGTGCATTCAGTGCAATATTGGATTTTGTGTGTTACCAAAGCAGGATGTAGTTACAGATCTGTAGATGCAGAATCGTAGGCCTCAAAAGTGCCCCGAAAAACTGCACTTGTGCGGTTTGATACTTTATCACTGTAACATTTGTCTTGTCACTCTTTGTTTTTCATTATTCTCCACTTTTTGTAGAGAAGGTTTTCATCACAACTCAAATTTTGAGTCATTTACATGTCATTGTATTCAAGTGTCATATTAATTTCTTGTTGAAAGTAGTCATATTATATTAGATAAAATGAACCTTAATGTCATCCCCTTAATTTGACAGGGTAATGATTACATTTGGCTTTTTATAGAAATTTAATATGACCTGTCATGTGTGTAGCAGAAAATAAAAAAGAAAACTCTTGCCACAAGTCTGTGTTTGTTACCTTTTTAATGAAAAAATATGCATAACCATTGAATTTTATAATCAATATACACGTTTTAAACGTAGCAGTATAAAAAATTACATTACTACAACTGTGTAGTATACAAGTATCGATACATTGTTCATGTTGTCATTGTTTCCTTCCAAGACCTCAATACTTAAAGATTACAAACGTATTTAAGTTTTATTGTTAGATTTTTTTGTTTTAACTTTCAGTCTCTCA